>NC_087553.1:49632808-49637808 GCF_036250125.1 Pseudopipra pipra | reverse complement strand
TTTTATAGCCTTTCATATGTTAAAAGGTCAGAGAAAACAAATAGCACTTCATCTTTTTGTCAATAAGAGAATTGAGGTCACAGTTGCCTCAACAGTAACAAGTTACTAAGACCATAAATTAGAAGGCCCATAGAGTCTCTTTAAAGTCCTGTGGACACTGTTAGCAATGGCCTAGTGCCAACAGCTGTGAAGGGGTGAAGGGTCCTCAAAGCACAGTGCCTGCCAGGATTGACTACACACTTCATCCTTTCCCACTGAGGTCCAGTTAGTGCCCCCTGCAATCTGCCATCATCAATCTAATTCAATAGAGTGACAGAGCCTAGGCAGTGTGAAATGCTGAACTCTGCCATCAAGTCGGCATCGACACTGAACTGGGTCTCATTACAACTGATGGACCCTACTTCACTAGCAGTCAGACAAAGCAAAAAATGGCATAATTGGTCACACTGCAAGCTAAATCTTCACTTGGACTGTTAGATTACAGCCTAGCCTTTGTAAATGGTAAACAGTTCTTAAGCAGCCCTTACACTGCCTTTAGAAAACATCTCATTACTCAAACCTCTACTTTTTCCTAACTTATACCATTTTCTGACCATATGGTATGTAAATATTGGTAGTTTCAGACTCAAACAAGTTACCAAATTAAAAGGAAAAAAAAAGAAAGAGGAGGAAGTGTTTGAAATATGTGACTTGTGGATAAAAATAGCAGAACATGAAAGAGGAAAATGTACCTTATAACATGAAAAGAATTTTTTTCCCACAAACTAGGTTGCAAGAAGAAATGCTCAAAATTTTATTCTAGTGACTTGGATCTGGATACCTACAATATGATTACATCATTAATTGCAATAAGAATCACTTGGTGTTTAATATTACCACTTTCTGAAGAGTTCTTGCTCAACAGTTACACCTGTAGACTGAGACTGGACTAAGGAAAACAACTTGTAAGTAATTTTAAGAAAGGAAACGATCTTTACTACTGGATATATTTTCAGTATTATGGATATAATTTGGTCAGTGCATCTCCAATTAAAGAACATTTGAGGCAAGGGGGTGCAAAGAGGGTTTCTTCATATTGTGTGGCTTCATACTATGTGTGTGACACTTTAGAGACATGGTATTTGCCGTGACGTAAATTCCTAACAAACAAATTAAGCTAACACTATCCTATGAATATTATAGAAGAAATAGCAGCTTTACCTGGGTTTAAAAATCTTTCATTTTAAGGCAAATGACAATTTCTGTACATTATTGTACAATCCTCTCGCTGTTTTGCGTTTCCAGTGTTAAAATAAAAAATACTCAAACAGTTTGCCTTGACTGAAAGAAGAACAAGTATTCCTACATGAAAGAGGACAGTGAGACAATATGCTAAAAGGTGAGAAAGGCGAAATGTGTTTATCCTTCTTTCTCCAGACACGGCGAGTAACAGAGACAAAAATCTCAGTCCCTTGCTATGTCTCTTGAGCTCCTCTGGCTGGTCCCAAGAGGGGACAGGACTGCTGAGAGATGCCCCCTCTATGACTACTGTATGGGCAGGAGGGGGCGGCGTGGTGTAAGTGTCCTGCAGAGTCACTCATGAGGCTTGTGCCCAACCTTGGTGGCCTGATAAGTGTAATCTCAATACTGTGAGACCCCAGGGGTACTCATCACTTCTTGCATAAGCAGAAGGGAGCGTTCACATACATGCAGTGACCTCTAATGGTTAGAGCATGTACAGGGCACTGGAGCCTCATAGTCCCGGGTGTGGACCCTCCTTGAGTAGGTCTGACATTACACCTTCTGCTTGCAGAAAAATGCCCACTGACACGCTGAGAGTACTGCTACTCTTTAATCCTGCAGAATGGCATAGACAAACACCAGAGGTCAGAAGGGGAAGAAGGAAGAGGGGTCCAGATCCAGTGTTTCAAGAACTGAAGATGGCTTGGATCCAGTCTTTGCTCCAAGGACTGCATTTTTCATTCACGATGAACGGCATTGGTGTTTCAGTTAAAGCAAAATACTGTAGACAATCTTGATGTTAGATAATTATTGCATAATTTATAATGTGAAAGATCTTTAAATAAAAAATCCCACTTGTTCATGAGTATTAACAAATTTCATGCAAGAAGCATATGGCTTTAACCTAGAGTCACTAAGGCAAGTGTATTCAATTTAGTTTAGGTTGATAGTAAATAGGCTGATAGTAGGATAATACATCCATGTAACAAACCTGTATTTCTAACTGCTGAACCACTTGCATTTGCACCCGACACTGAGCAGTGCTCCTGTCATCCAATGCATGTTCATTGTTAAGGTGCCTAGAGAAGCAAATAAGACAGTGTTAAGATGAGGAAAATATCTTTATGAGTCCATTTTTCTCTCCTGTGCATATGGCTTCCATTAGTTCCAATGGGAGTTATGCAAAAAGACCTAATCAGAGCATGCCTTACACAAAACAATACAAAATAACAAAACTGATTATTTCATTTAGTTCTACAAACTTTCCCAGTGATGAGTCAGATACCAGTTCCTATCTCCCAGGTCACATATGCCATCTAAAGGCCAATGTAACCAATTATGGATATTTGTTAGAGTGACTGAACAGATTTCCACTCCCTGTTGCTGATGCAGATAAAGAGAATCACCTTACAAATGATTGTCCAAAAGATGTAATTGCTTTTAGGCTGCTTGAACAACTGTGAATTAGAGTTTGTTAAGATTTCTCTATCTGCTCTTCTTAAATCATTAAGCAACAACAGAAGATCTGCTACCCGTTCCCCAAAACAGAGCTTTAGGGGAATATCCAATTTTCAGTGCAGTTTCTAGAAGTAGCCTCTGAGGATGATGGAAGTGATTGGGCCCCCCAGTATGAGGAAGAGTGTGCGAGGTAAAGGCAGGGGAAGGACCAGCTACACACCTTACTAATACAGCAAGCCTCCTGGGAGAGATTCAGGGTATGCATGCCAGTTTAGCAAAACAAAACCACACTCTGCAACAGGGAAAGAGGACCTCGGTGAACAGCTGCCTGCAACTGAACTTCAGCCCAGACCCAAGTGGCTGTTCCCCAGAGATTTCAATCAAGCACAACTTTACAGAGATCATTTAATAATGTTTTTTGTAGGACAATGTTTTTATTTTATTTTCTCTCTCTCCCAGGATCAAAGAAGTCCCTTTTTGAGCTTTAATAGTGTGTTTGCTGCTCCACTGAGAAGAAAACATAAGAATCAGGCTAAAGAAGAAATGAGAGCAAAGGAGTTCTGCATTTGAATGTGGATTTACTGGCTCTTTCCACTGTAGGCACGAGTGGTAAGCTTTGCAAGGACTACTGTCATGGATGGTGTGTCGCACAGTTACAGTAAATAAGTTATCTGTGCTGTGGAGGAAATGTATCTTCTCCTTTTTCTTTCCTAGCAGAATTAATCAGAGAACTATGCAGTCATTTGATTGTTAATCTATGGGAAAATGTGTTCATCAGAAACAGTGGAAAATTAGGAAAATAGTATCTCGGTTTTACTAGCATTTGCCTCTTTTAATTTAAATCATGACTTCTCAGTTTTACAACCCAATGATAAAGTTTTCAGGTGAGCAGAATACAACAGGTTCTGCTATCCTTGCAACAGGCATGGCTGGGGAAGAGATTGTGAAAGATATTTTTAATTCTTTTAATTATTGTTTAAAATTTTTTTTAAAAAAATGTTTTAAGAGTATACATGTAGCTTGCTTGGTAGTTTATGCTAAGTACAATCATCACCAAGGACACATTTCCTTTATGAGAGTCATAAAACCTATAATTTATTTATTTTCAAATGAGCTGACTTCATTCCCCCCCATTGATGCAAAAAATTCAGTCAGTTTAAAAAGCAGGTAATTGTTTAGAATGTACCATTCGCTTGTTTTTTGAAATTTTGATTCAAAAGAATTTTACTCCCTCAATTACAGAAGCATGATAGTGCACAGTATGTAAATGTAATGGTTTAATGTTTTCAGTTAATGGGGTACAAAATTGCCAGAAAAAGGCCTGAAGACAGATTTTACCTCAGCATCATTACCACTCTCACCAGTACACACCAGTACACTGTGCTTCCACGTGCATGTATGCTCACCTGCATATGCTCACAGGTATATGTGGATAACACATTAGAGTAAGCAAGAGTGTAGGTATAAAAGATCTCCCAGCCCAAGTTTGAGGTTACTGTGTACTCATGATTATTTATCAGTTATTACAACACCATATGTTTGCATAACACCTTACAAAATAGATACAGACACAGTCCTTGCCCTGAGGAACTTTAAATGCAACAGCAGTATGCAGTATGGGATAAGAAAGTCCAGTATAATGTAATTTCAATATGATTACATGGTAACTTGGGAGAATGTTCCAAGTTTCTTGAGAGTTAACACAGTAATCTTCGGAAACTCATGAGATATCTGCATCTTTTATACCATGCTTTCATGTAATGTGGTTACTTGTGCTGTGCATTTCGGAGAAAAGCTACTTTATGGAAACATTAAAAGTGTAAAAATTGTTTTAAGAATTATTTTTTCTGATCTTTCTTGCCTGTGAAGTAGGCTTGCTTTATTTATCACGCAAGTACAGGCACTGTAGTGAAAGAAGAACTAGGTCTAATACATTTTTAAAACCCTCTAAAATAACTTTTCTCTGTATAAAGTTGCTGCACTTTTAGGGTCTAATATGCTGCAATCTGCCAAGACAGACATACATTGTTTCCTCCAGAAGACCGAAAATAATTCCAGACTTTTTGGGGTTTTTTTGTTTGTTTGTTTGTTTTGGGTTTTGCGTTGGTTTGTTTGTTTTGTTTTTCTTGTCATGCCTTTTAAGTTAAATACAAGTTGTGCTGGTCAATTTTCATACTTCTTTGGCATATTCCTAATCTTTTATCTTGTCTCCATCTTTTACTAATCCCATGTTAACTTGATTTTCTTTTTTTTTGCTTTTTAAGGGGAGAAAATATCTCGGAGGACTGAAAAGTGATCCTGAAGAGCTGAATTATAGGTTT
>NC_087553.1:49610308-49627808 GCF_036250125.1 Pseudopipra pipra | reverse complement strand
GCTGTAAACCCTGACTGACTCTGCACCAGAATTATCAAGATGTTATATGTCACTTTCACATTTTCCAGGGTTATTTGGTTCAGGAAAGCAAGAACATCTGTAAACCTAGCACTACACTGCCTTAATCAAAATGGTTTTAGTGATCATGGATTATAACAGGAGACCTGACATAATGGATGTGCAAAGTCTGCCCACAGAATTAGCATCACTATAGCCTACATAGATGGATGTATTTAGAAAAATATAGTTTTTCTTGAAAAGGAGAATGCTTAAGCTAAATGCATTTAAATTCTTAGTATTAATAATACTTAGCACACTGCATTGAATTTAGGAGATTTCATTTTCTTTTAAATACAAACTTATGTAAATCAGGTTCTTTCAAATCCTATACAGTTTTATCCAATAATAAGCCATTGTTTTGACATTCCCCTTAGTGCACTAATAAACAAAAATTTATCAAGAGTGATACCTACCTAAGACTTGCAAGTCAGTAAAGGTTACTTCATTTAAAAGTGAAAGATGGAGAAGGCATTGCAAATACTTTACAAATAGTATTGCTGTAATTCTATTATAAAAGTTATTGTTATGCTGAGTGCTTATGGTCTGCTGTTAAGGTGCTTCTGTAATATACCCTGTAGTTTACCATTTGTAAACACATCTTTCTGATGTTTCTGCCAACATCCTGGCAACAAAGCAGTGCAATTTCAAATGAGCTAATTAACTTAATTGTTGATGAAGCATGAAACAGTTCATTCACCCTGTTAGCTGCACCATGACAACATAAGAGTCTCAGCCCCTGAAGTTACTCATCTATATAAGCCTATCTGTAGCTTTCCATTAAGATCTATTGCATGCCAAATGAGTATGGCTCTTCTAACAAAGACCAGTCCATAATGTAGATGGGTAGAAAATCAGTGCTGTTGTTGAAAATTCAAATGAACACAGAAATACTAGTAAATACTTTAAAATTAAAAAAAGGAAAAAATGCAGAAACCCATTGCAGTTTGAAGCTGTAGATGAAAAGTAAGAGCTGTGTATTTTATTTTCTAAATGCTGTGATTTAGATGATAACTGCCTAAAACAAATGCTGAAAGATGAAAACTTTTGACATCACTATTCAGTCCTGAAAGGTGCAAACCCACCTGTTCATAGTGGTTTTTTCCCTACGTATATTGCGCACGTACAAGAATAAAAACAAAAATAGATTAGCAAGTGAGAGTTAAATGGTCATGCTTAGTCCCTTGTGCTTTTTTATTTATACTGCACACATTAATTCCCACTTTGCACAAACTATCAGAGTTTAGGATGTGCTTTTTCATACTCCTACTATCCAATATAAAATCTAAAGCATTTCTTCAAATTTTCAGAGGCTCCGTTTCAGTAAAGGATAATAAGAGGATTAAACACTGTGCTACTGAAAGGCCTGCAAAAGTGTTCAACATGAAAGAAAGGATAACAATTTGACCCTCTGCCAATAGTCTCGATTATCCAGTTGCTTGAAATACACACCAAAAAAAAATCTCTGCTATGGTTTACAGTAAAACTTTGTTTGCCATCTTTCTCTCTCCCTGGCCTTAAACAATTCTGTAGTAACGAATAAAAATCCACCTACTTTAAAAATTGTCCAAAATCTTCACAAACACTTTCACAGCCAGGCCATTTGCAAACTCCATGACCATAGAGAGTATGTGAGGCCCCAGTCTCCTCATGTGACGAGCTGTAGCAAAAGAATAAGGCATCAGATTCATCTCAAAAGCCATAATCGTTGGAGGCTGCTAGCGCCTGTCAGGTTACGATCAGTGACAAACAGGTCAAAACAGGTCAATTTAGCTCAGAGCAGTCAGAAAAATTTAATCGTTCTATTGAATAGTTCAACTGCCAAGGCTAGATGATGTTCCAATTAGAGAAGAAATAGAGCCAAAGATGACTGTTAATAAAGGACGAAAAAACAAGATGACTGTATAATACCATATGCTAATTATGCCATATGACCTTGGTGTAACATTTACCTATAAATAAAAAATACACTCACAAGTGATCAATTCTGAGAAGAAATACTGAAGACTGACAGTCAGAATTTATGAATATTGTGAATGTTCAAAAAATATTTGAATATTCTACTTAAATGTGTATAAAAATAAAGTTGATTCCATTAATAAATATTTTTGTTCACAAACATTGCTTCCATTAGTTATTTGGCTTCATAAAAATCCCTAGCTGTATTCTGTGTCTTTTTTCGGAACCTCTGCAATAGTTTCATCCATGATAAGTTATCAAAGAAATTCAGGGAATTGTTCTGCATATGTGGGCGTCAGCTACACATCCTGAAGCAAAGAAACGTTCTGTGAGATATAACCACAAAAGTACTACTAACTAAAAGTACTACTATAAATGCATTCAGATTTTTAATTAATACAAAATAATGATGGAAAAATGTTCTCACAGTCACATGAGGACAAGAGACATTTCAATCATAGTCTCATAATTTAAATATTAAAATAATTAAATGGAATATTTATTTGAAAAAATTTAGTGATTATACAAATTAAATTTCATCTTATATTAAGATCATCTACATCTGACTACATTAATATATTCACTGATAAGTGCTACCGATACTATGTACTCTTGTATGCATTTAATCCATTACTTGAAATTAAGGAACAATGAAGAATATCTGTCAATATGTCTGAAAAATGATTTTAACTTTATCCATATAGTGGAATTCCACACTAACACCACAGAAAATTTGTATGAAATATGTCAACTGTGTTACTGTCATGCACAAAAGAAGGAAAAAGCAGTAGTTCTTTTCACAAGCACCAAACGAGAACTTCTTTAATATACTGTTTTGAAGCACTTTTAACATAGAATCTTTGCACTGAATTACTACCTTGAAAACTCATATAGATGTACATTTTCAAAGAAATCAGGAATGTGATTCAACAGTAAGGGCCTGACTGCTAGGTGTGTTAACTCAAATATCAATGAAACTATGCATCTTACAAAATTGTGCCTGCAAATGTGCATTTACAACTCAGCACCAGTCCACTTGATTCTGTGATTTAAGTTCAGGTGCTGCAAAACCACAGGTGGGTAATTTTGTTGTGTCTGCACAATTAGATATTGTTATTGAAAATTATGCCATATTGATAAACAATTCTGAAAAATCAGGTCTCCACGGTCTCTTAAGTAACCTGCATTGTGTTGTTTTGTGATTGGAAATAATGTGACTTATGATGTTATACAACAGCTTTAGGTCAAATGAGAAGCACAGTTGAAATCTCATCAGAATTACCTGTCTCGCCTTGCATTTAGAACTGAAGACTGTCCATTCACTATGGAATGATGAGTTATTGGTGGTGATGCTTTGGAAGTGGTGGAGGAGGTAGTAGAGGAGGAATTGTTAGTAGTGAGGTCTAGCCCTCCGTGTTTAATGCCATTGTCTTCCATACTGTGAACTCCAGTCACTTCTTTCCATAACTGCTGAATCTCAGCAGGACTTAAGCCAGCTATAAAATGAAAGAGAGCCCCACTAATATAACAAAGTAAAGAGTTTCATATAATGAGCTCAGTGTTATTAATGGATTAATGCCAACAATAAAGCTGATCCTGTTTTTCCAGCACAATCGACATGTAGTAAAACATAAATTTGTCTTCAGTTAGAATTCAGGTAATCTAACTATCCTGTCTTGTGTTGTAAACAGTCAGTTAAAATCATCAATTTTACACTTCTTCTGAAAACATAGCTCAAGGATCAAAGAGTGAAAGTTGCAAAGAACTTGCAACTACTTCTTAAAAAAAACCCCAACCCTAAATTTACTTCAAACAAGATTTTTGTTGTCTGCTTACTCAATTTCTTGACATGCAAACATAACTCAATACATCTACAGTTAACTTAGGTTTTATAATTCTTCTTAATCAAACATATAATGGAAAACAGAAAAACATATTACACCAAGCATACAAACACTGCTAATCTCTTAAACACTTAACAAGAGCTGGATAAAGGGGAAGAAGACTGGAGGGAGGAAAATCAGAAGAGAAAAATTAAATAATCTATGAGATCATAACAGGTTTAACATTTTATCGGAATGTATCTGACCTTAATTAATGACACTTATGTATTCATTAATTCTCTGTAATATGTACAAAAAATATTCCATTTAAAAATACGTCCTAAGAGACAAACCCAAAGACACTGTTTAGAAGAACAAAACCAACAAAAACTACAGTGTTGAGGTACATACTTGTGACGACTTGAGTTTTTCAGTACCAGCCAACTAGAAAGCTAGCAGCACTTGGATTTCACAGATTTTACAGAATATTCTGAGTTGGAAGGGACCCACAAGAATCACTGAGTCCAATTCTTAAGTGCATGGCCTATACAGGAATCAAACTCACGACCTTGAAGTTATTAGCGAAATTGGCCCATTTACAACTCTCTCAACACAGGGAGTGAAATTACATGTAGTGTAGACCATCAAATTTCTCCACTAGATTTCTTTATCCAGCTCTACTGTAGAAAACAAATCAGAAGGTTTGGATAGGAGAAAGGAGACTGTCTTACCAGTCTTCTGGGGTGACAGGCAGCCACACAAAATTTGAAGAGCTCCTCAAACTTCTCTGCTATATGCACAGTACTATTCTGGAGTCTAGTCACCAGATCTATGCAGACAGAGCTTAAACTTGCTCTCTACTTCACTTTCAGCCTGGAAACTTGTAGTTTCCAGGATTCATCCTAGGCCACAAACAGCAATGTCTTGTTGAAAGTATTCATACATATGTGTTAGGGCTGTCTGGCTCGAGTTTTCATGAAGTCATGGAAACCTCCAGTACAATGTTTCTGCCTGAAGTAAAGACTCCCAAAACACAGGCAAGAGAAGGGCTGCGAGTATTCTCTTATCTTGCCACAAACATGCAGCTAAGATAGGAAATTCAGATTTTGAAAGATGAAGAGTTCATCAGAAATATATACACCTTACGTCACTGCCAGACTTTGTAAGTTTGACATCTCTCTTTTGAAGAATAGTAAATTCAATGCAAAAAAGAATGTGAACCCCAGAGAGCTTCTTGGGAAAGATCTGATTTCACAGCCAGGTTTTTCAGACTGACAGAGTTTGGTCAAGAGGTATCTTAAAATCTAATACTGTCTTCTGTATCTCATCTCAATTCAAATTAGGTAAGACATGCTCATGGTATCTAGATCTGGTGGAATGCAAAACATTCAAAATGCACATGCAGTCTGAATCAAAATTGTGCTCTTTTTATTTTACAAAAGAGCTCAAATTTCTGGTTCTGAAAAGTACTAGAAAGTATACATTAATTCAAACTACTCCCTGAGTATATTTTTGTTTGGTAAACAAGATATAGTAGACAGATGTAAAGAGTGGTTTTCACTGTTTGGCAAATCTGTTTATTAGATAATGTTTTATTTTGAGAACATATGAACTCAGACTACTAAAACAGATTAAAAAAAATTATGAAAAAGCACAGTAATACTTCTTAGTAGCTATGTCACCATGAAGTATAGAAAGCTGTAAAAAAATAGACTAGTAGTTATTTACAGAAATAATTTCTAGAGGTAATGTGGAAACAAAGTGGTTGGAGGGGATTAATTTTTTTTTTTTTAATGTGAAAGCAGCTCATTTTTAGACTACTGCTTTGTGTCCTGCTTCAATACCTTAGATACCAACCATTGGCAAACTCTGCTAATGGCAAAGCAAAAAAGAGTTGATTGGAATGTAAGTCTAAAACTGGAGTTTATATCATATTTGTATAGTGAAAAGCTAGGTTTTAAGGAATCAAGCAAAGAAGCCAGGCTTTAATTTACTGCATTAGAGAGATGGGTAAAGGGATTGATGGTAATACTAGTTGTAATTGTTTAATGAAGGTAAGAAATTACTGCTGAGTTCATGAGGTATGTTCCAGTAACACTGCAAATAAACCATTTTAGTATAGTAAATAACAGTTACCTGCAAATGTAATCACAAATCAAAATGAAAAGTAATGTATTCATTTAGGTGGCATGATATACACAGTACATTATTTACTTCAAAGTCTTCCTTTCCTCCTGCTGTTGAACAAAATAAACTAATTTTGAACTGAAAAAAAATTAAAACCAAGAATAAACCCACCTGTTTGGATAATCAGAGGGCAAACATATTGTGTCTTGCAGATACAACAGAGACAAATTTCACTGAAGATTGTAAAACCTGGGGTCCTGGGAGAGCTGAGAAAGAGTCGCCCCATAAGCTGGGTGAATGTAGGAGGGCCAGAGGCAGCTGGAGCAATGGCCTGTCCCATGGGCAGGGGTCTCCTGCCCCTCTGGGCACCTGTTGGGCAGCCCCTTCCACTGCAGGAAGCTATGGATGGAGCTGTGCCTCCAGGCTGCCTAGCTCCCCATGATATTTATTTTTTTTTTTATCAGAAAGAAATTTCTCTCTAGGCTCAGGCCGGTTAATTTTATCACTTCTTCAGAGCACCCTGAAAGGCTGCCTTTTAGGATAAAAGGATTAAGGGCAGGCATTTAAAACATATAAAGTTAATAAACAGATTGTAATTAATGGTAAATTATGGCAATTTTGTGGTTTCTATGTCTAAGAAAGTCCAAGTCTCTTTTTACAAGAGACTTGTACATTTTACCTATAAAATGGCTGACAGATATTTCAGTCTGGATATAAAAGTAGGGTAAATTTCAAAGTTTCATAGGTTATGACAACCTTTAAAATATCACACTACATTACAGAGGAAAGGATCAAAAAGAGGACCCAGAGTGGAATAAAAGTTAGGGACTATAATGAAAAGGACAAATACTGATTTGCTACGAAATTTACAAATAATAAGAATTTGGTAATTTTGAGGTTAGTTTCATAACTCTTTTCACCTCTATCTACTCTATTTTTATGTTTGAATAAATGCTTAATAAATCTATCACTTATAAAAGCCATCCATGCAATTGTTTTTCATTTCCCAACATGGACCAGTCAAAACTTGGGGTCTCTGGGGGCTTTTTGTTTGGTTGGTTTGTTTCGGGTTTTTCATTGTTGTGATTTAAAATTCTTTGCATTTAACTAGCATCAGTGCAGCAATACATGTAAGTAACTCAAAGCAAGCCACTGCTTTTGGATACCGCATAGTGAAGACCTTGTCACAAAATAGATGCTAAAACACCTATTGCATCTTATTTGTGATACTTGGCCAACAAGAAAACATGGTAAACATTCCCGTTCTTTAAAGGCAGGAGTTATACTTGAAGAAAATACTGTTTATTCCTGAAACCTAACAGGTGTAGTTTTAGGTTACACCTTTTTACACCTTTTCACACCAAAAAATAAAACCCCCATGCTCTCTTTGGCCATAATAATTTGTGGTTTATGGGACTGTTTATGACCAATAACTTATAAACTTGAATCCTTGTGTATTACTTTCAGTGTTCTAGTCATCCACATAACTCAGCAAACTGAATGGATGCATATAAAAATATTTGTTACACATACATAAATCTTTCTATGTAACATATTTTATCTTTTGCAGCACAACAGATGGAGAAAAACATCCTTTTACCACATCTAGTGTGTATTATCTTGATTCAATTCTGAAGTTTAATTTAAAAATGGAAGAATTAAATACTTGTCTGGAATTCATTATAACTAAAAAATATCAAGGCAAAAGAAAAAATATATTAATTTACTTTAACAACAACAATTGATATTTATATTAACTGTAAAATATTTCATTATTTCTTTTTTCTTTACTATAAATCTTTTTTTGTCATGACTTCAGTTGGACTTAATTCTTAGAGTAAAAGAAAGCTCCTAAAAAGAACTGTTTACTAGTTCTCCTAGAAACTATTTTAAAAGCTATAATTTTTTCTATGTTTTTATTCTACAAGTGGATGAATGAGTGTTGCATTAAACTAATTAATATCAGTGCAATTGGGTAGGAGTGCTGAGGGAAATCTGTGGGGATTGCTTAATGTGAGAGAAAACCTGAGGAATTCCTCTTGCAACAGATGGCACAAGAGGAGATTGCAAAAGGTAAAGCTGTTCGGAGGGAGGCTGTGTTTCAATTGCTTTTTTCCATTCAGGTCTAGTGTGATTTTGGGCAAAAAGAAACCAGCATTACCAGTCTCACATGTCCAAATTCATGAATCAACTTATCTCCCCACTGCTATTCACAAAAAATAATATTTAGTGTAATAGGACTCTTTTTCATGTGGTTTTTATGACTGTGGATATGCTTGTGTCATAGATTTTTCACACAACACAACGTATGAAATTAACACATTTATTTGAAATCTCTGATTTTCTGGTGGGGGGGTTTTTTGTTTGTTGGTTTGGTTTTTTGTTTTGTTTTGTTTGCTTGTTTTGGTTTGGTCTGATTGGGGATTTTTTTGTATACCTTGTTTTCTACAAACTGAGTACTCTGGTTTTGCTCATCTATTTCCGAAGCTTCGATTTCAAAATAGTTATCTGGTGGAGGAGCTAATTACATGCATAAAGACCAATTAAAAATAATGTTACCTGTCATGAACACAGTCTAAACAATGCTTATTTCAGGACTGGGGCACCAGAGATCAGATTATTGTGTAATTTTTATGACAGGCATTTAGCTCAAGTCTCTGTGGTAAAACAAACAGAAACACATACCTTGCAGGTTATAGACAGAGTCATTAGATGGGAAGACTTTGACTTTATCTTAAAATGTAAGCAGCATTCATCTCCAAGTTAATTTACTTTTCAAAAGTGTGTGCCCTATTTTCTTTCAGGTAGTACAGTTTGAGCTCATTTTCACCACTGAGAAATCCTGATCAAAGTGAAAAAGGAATTTTTTTTTTTTTTCAGAAAGTCTTTACTGTTATTTGTCAGTCATAGTTCATTGCTATTGGAATCACCATCTTCAAAACTTGTTGTCATATTTAACCTATTTCATACAAAGGAATAGTAAAGAAAATGAATGCTAAGGCTTGTCTCTAAATTCTCTTGTCATAAATTGAAGATTCAAAGTCCTTTTCAATGCCAGACACTTTACCTTCTTGCAAGAAAAAGAAAAAAAACTTTGATTTTTTTGAATGGCTTTAATATCACTGTCTGAAGTATTTTATATCTGCTTATATTCCACAAAATCACATTTCAGTGATTCCAGAGAAAAGCAACAATTCTTGAATTGTGATGCTATTAGAAATTATTTTCAGCATATAAGGTCAATAAATATGCACCTTCCATCTGGAAAAAAAAACACTAAAAAGCTGCTTTTCTTCATAAAAGTATGCTGCAAAATTTATCAGCTTCCAGAAAATTTGGTAATATCATAAAGCTTCAATTACAAAGTATGTTTAAGTGTCATAACAGGAAACTTCTGAAGTTCAGATGCAAATAGAATGCTTGAAAAGTTGTGAATTTATAAATTACTCCAATCACATATTATTCAAATACCTTGTGGCAGAGACTGGACAGGAAGAGCAGACTGGCCAGGTGGGATAGAAATGAGTCCCTGACGCTGAAGGTTCAGCAGATGTTGCTGCTGCTGAAGTTGTTGCATCTGGAGGAGCTGCTGCTGGAAGACAAGCTGCTGCGCTGCCAACTGCTGCTGCTGCTGCTGCTACAAAATAAAAGAAAAAGGAAATGCAGCAGAAAAAGTAAAGTGTATAGTAAAGGCTAGAAAGCCAAAACCATAAAATCAACTTCTTTCTCTTTAATCTAAGTTATTAAATAATAATGCTATTTGTAGAATACTCAGGCAGTGAAAGCATTTGAAATTTTCTATTATACTCATTCAAGCTATTAGGTGTTAGGGAAAATGGCAACATACACTTAATGACATGCTAAAGAAAAGGGTCAAGAGAAAGTATATAACAACTGATTCAAACAAAAAAAAAAAAGCTCAGCTCATGGAAGATGATAACAAATTTATCTATGCTAAAAGTGTAACTTTTAACAGCAGCCTGTGATTTGAAGGCACTCTTGTTTTTCCAGTTGACTAAGTTTGGTTGGCAGTGGCCCATGAACATGGTCTCCAGTGATCTGTTAGTAAACTGGGATGTAGCCTTCCTTTCACTGGCCTGTTAGCTTGCTCCCTTTTCTTGTTGGAATATATTACAAGGAGCATGGCATTCAAGGCAGTGAAGTGCCCTATTATGGAGCAAAAGTATAGGTTCCAATTTTGTGAGGCATTTCAAGACAAACTTGAGTCTACAAAGACTCAGGAGGGTATGAGAAGGCAGTCACACTTCAGAAAAAGACAAGCTGCTGTGGAAGACCTTTCCTTTCTAGTTTAGGGAAAAGAGAAACTTCTGATGCACTCACTGGAAAACAGACTGCATAATGGAGCAAGTCATGTGGATTGCCCAGAGCCTCCGGAGAAATAAGGGAGCAATTTCTATTCTGTAGTTGATGGCTGTCTGAAATTCTATTCACAAATCCAAACAGAAACAAAGCCTCAGGAGGTCACAACTGCTTCCTCGACGTTTGCATAATAGGCAGCTTGAAGACAACGTCTAGGATACCTGCTGATCAATTTAACTACTTCAACGTGTTTTGTTTGTATTATGTTTATATTTGATGCAGTTTGCTGACAAGTGCAAGCTAGGCCTGAGAAACCCACTTGTCAGGTTGATTTATGAGTACATCAAACTGTAACTTTCCACTCGCCACTTCAAACCTACAGTAGCAGTTCATTAATCAGGGGCCTGTGACTTTGAAATCTGTGCTCAGTCGCTCTTTTTCAGCCATGGACTAAATTTGCATGCTCTCTGAGCTGTGCCACTGAGCAAAGTAAGGCTCCTTCCCCAACACAGATTGCCTGTAAATGCAAGATAATCAGTACGGAGTCCACCACACAGCTTGTTCTTTGCACACTCGGATTCATTAGCGAACATTAGACGACAGCAGCACTAGACTGCTCAAATCCTGTGACTCAGAAAGGGGAGCAGGAGAATTATACCAGCCCTGCTATTAAGCCCAGTAAAAACATAAGAACAAATCTTTGATAGTTGCAAAGGAAAAGATCTAAACTGATCTTGTCTTTTCCAAGCTTCTGACAGCTCAGACTAGTATGCATCAGCAAGGCTCTTAGCTCCTACCTCTTTTGCTTGCTTTCCTGGATGCTGTTGCTGCTGTTGTTGCTGCTGCTGCTGCTGCTGTTGTTGCTGTTGCTGTTGTTGCTGCTGTTGCTGTTGTTGCTGCTGTTGTTGCTGCTGCTGCTGCTGTTGCTGCTGCTGCTGCAAAAGCTGAAGATGTAACTGCTCTTGCTGTTTCTTGTAAAACTCTTGTAGTTGTTGCTGAATAAACCATTTTGACTTTAATAAATAAAGGCAAAAGTTTCAAGTATTATAAATCTCCTAAACTCTTCTAGATTGGCATATGGTAGAGTAGCCATTAAGAATCACCTCATAACAAAAAAAATGTGATTTGAAGAGGCAGATCTACATACATTTTTTTCCAAGGCGGTTCTGAAATTTTCCAATGCAGATTCCAAAATATCCTAAACAGAAGGGTATAGAAAATCTGTATTCTAAAGGGAATGCAAGAGCCAAATTAACTCCTCAAATAACTATACCTAAGTTCCTCACATGTCCTATGTAACACATCAGAAGCTGCACTCATCCACTTGCAAGAAACCTACAAGTCACTAAGGCCAAACAAAACTGTCTGCTTCTGAGGGGAAAAAAGTAATTAACCTGTCAATCTGCTTAGCAGGATGCTGGATTCACAACTGAAGGTGAATTGCCTGTAATGATCATGGTACTGGATATTAAAATGTTTAAACATACAGTTCAGTGATTGAGCTATGACTATGACAAACAGACACATAATTTTCTGTATGACAATTAAGCATGCACCCAAAAATTCACTCTGCGTTACACCAAGGCATGATCATTGACACTATCATTACTGTATGAATAACAAGTTCATGCATTTTTCACCTAACTGACAGATTTTGTACTAAGGAAACAGCAACCTCCTTCCTCTTTTGAGCCTTATCTGGTACCATTTTTTTGTAGGAAAAAAAATTAAAATAAAAAAATGTTTCCCCTGATGAACAAGCTGTTATGTTCAAATTTCATAACCGCATCCATTTATGTGACTAAAGGGAGCACTACAGTGTTATGAATTTTAAAGCAACAATTATCTGCAACTCTATTTTCACTTCCTTTGGCAGGTCTACAATTAAAATGTGCCTAAGCACTTGAAAATTTGAATATCAATTTGTTTAGTATTTTTAATGCATCTGCCACTGCTGCTGCTGCTTTTAATATAATATTTAATATTTCAAAATACAATTTCACTCACACTTCTGCAATTGAAACAAGAAATTTAAAGACTGAGAAGTTTTGCATTTATTTTCATTCTTTTTTGGTGTAACGAACAATAAAATATTACAAAGTAAGACCCATAAAATCTGGCTGACATTTGTGTGAATGCCCTGTGCTAACAGTCCAAAGCAGGTAACCCACATTACCTGCTGCAACATAACTGCTTGCTGCTGCTGGAGAAGTGCTTGAAGCTGCTGCGGAGACAACACTTGCTGCTGGAGAATCTGCTGCATTTGCTGAGGGGTGATCACCTGGGGAGTCATCATGGCCACTGACACAGGCACCTGCACAGGGAAAGAAAGATGTCATCGTCAAACACATTTTACTTTGCCTACACCACAGTTGTAGATCTTTTTTATTTTGTACCAAAGATGGACCATAACTTTTACATAGTATTTATCACTGCAAAGTTCCAGTTTCAGTCAGAATCTGTTATTTTTAGGCCACAGTACTGTGGCACTCTATTTCCAGAAGCATCAGATTCGATCAAGCTTTATGTTTTTCATCTCTCATGTATTCCTGTAAGAAACTTAAGCATTGGCTAGTACAAATGTGTATTTAAAAATAAATGATCACATGGCAGAGCTCTCAACGCTTTATAATCAATCATCTTATCAAATGTCATAATATTACAAATAGAAAAATCTATTGAGCCTGTTTCAAAGGATATGATTAAAACAGACAACAAAATAAGTATCTTAAAGTAGTAAATGTTTTCCACAATAAAGACACTTAGCCTAAATAAAATTTTTGCATAATACAACTCTTCAGTAGAAGAAAAACCTTCTTGCTCAGCTAGTCTTTTAAGGAGGTCTGATTTATACAGGAATAAAAATGTCATGGACATATTGGAGTACAGAGCAAAGGCTGCCACCTCAATCACCCAGTCTCTGCAGAGAGAATTGGGTTCTCAGTCACTCCTAACTGAACACTGAAACTTAGGAAGCCTTGGCATGAGATTATTAGCTTGTCCCCTAAACTCAAGAATGCATTTTTGAGTAGGTGCTGTTTTGGACATGGTTTTATTTTCCACTTGTTACACACTGAGATCAAGTGTCTGCATATGCATAAACATCCACATACACACATGTTCTCTGGCATATATGTGAGAGCTGGAAAGACACAGCAAGTATGTGTGGTTCTGCATGTAAGAGAAAAGCCCTGTGGAAGAGCCTAAAGTGTGTGTCGAGCAGCTGTGGCAGACACACAGTGTGAGACCATCGCTCCAGCTAACCAGGACACAGTCAAACAGCTGTCAGCAGGCCAGGTTTTCCACTCGTGAAAAAGCAGCCACTTGCTTGTCTAGGAAAATTCAAATTTTTTTTCTGTATATAATAGCAAGCTAGAATATAAATACTGCTTTGTGAGATGTTGTGGGACATTCCAGTCTTCTGTAAATCAGCAAAAATAATATTATTGTTAATAAATTAAAACATGAGCCAATCTTAAGAGGAAAAACTCTTCTAATGTTTCTATTACTTGAATCTACTCTGAAAGACTTTGTATAAATGTAACACTTAGAAGAAAAAAGAAATACAAATCTGCTGAAGTTTACTTTTAAAAGAAATTACTTCATCTAATATTACACGGAATACCACTTTCCACATGATTCATTACAGCATAAACGATGGTTTTAAAACACTGATTAATGAAGAGACAAAGTAAACGTACTAGTCATTACTAAAAAGTCTGATAAACTTTTGCAAACAACAAGTGAATTTTAAGAATAAAAATTCTGAAGGTCTTACTCTAAAATACAAGTGGAGAAGACAAACCGGATTTCCATTCAGAATCGGACGCTTGTGGGAAGGAATTTAGGCTCAGCTATCACTGTACTCCTTCCATAGTCAACAGAATAAAGAAATCCTGAGCCAAGTTTATATGATTTAGTTTAGGCATCTATTTTAGTATGGAACTAACCCCACTCTTGGTTCACCTGTCTCTCTCCATTGAGTGCAGATTCACTTGAGTAAACACATAACTTTCAGATGGTTAATGCTGGTTATTACACTTTATGATACCTAGAAGTTTTGTAGCATTGGAAACACCACTTTTCTATACAATAATGTTTTATTTTAAGTTTAGTTATTCCCACAGGCAAGACAAACAGGTTTTTACAACTTTGGGATGCAAGAGCAAACAGTAAAATTCATTAACCGGAGTCAGTATTCAATTTCCTCTGAAGTGACCAAAATTTCCTTTGTTTATGTGAGACCTGAACTTGCCTTCTTGTAACAATTTCACCTCAGTGATGCTACTCAACTACCACGTCACACAGATATGAGAAGGCAGAGAGACACTTTCCCAATTAAACCATTACCTTTAACCTTTAAACCCTGCAAGAATTTTTCTAATACTTAAATGCTTACTACTATAAAATATAACAAAATGTGAGGGTGTTGTACACCACTTCTCTTACCTTTACATTCCCTTTGTCTTTCCTGGCTTGTGTATTTTCAAACACACAAGTAAAAGTTTTGATCTAAAGAGAGTGGAAATCAATTTTGTAAGTGGCTCTGATTTGTTCATAGTCTGTGCTAAAGAATCTAGCCAGTAAGATGCTTAGCAAGACTCGCGCTGCCACAAGAGTCCTCTATTCCTCAGTCTGAAATACAGATTCCCCTTCATCAGGCATATTTTTGCTAGCTTTTGTAGTATCTGCTCTGAATCTCCCTGACTGTACGTGCTCTTACTCTTGGAGATGCCTGCTTTGCAGTACACTCTAACAGCTTTTCTCTCAAAATTTGTTTTTCTTGTAATTCTCAACAGTCCCTTTTAAGGTGAATAAGCTAAAGTAGAGAACCTAATATACTTGCTTTTCAGGATGACAGACAGAAGAATGAAAAAACCTGGCAGCCAAGATCATTAGTAAAAATACAGATTTATGTAGATAATATTGCCTTTAAAAGAATTTTATCTGATGATCCATATGTGTGTATCATATCTGATACATATATTCTTTCCAACAGATAAAGGACAAGACATTTTGAAAACTGCATGAATTTCACATTAGTAAAACATATTAAGCAAAGATATTTCTCTAATTGTCACTGGATAATATAAATTGGTACATTTCACAGCCTTCAGTGATACACCAGACTGTACTTTACTTCTTACTGGCATAGTGCTACTGTGCTATCTGGTTTGGAAGATTATCCCAAACCTGCTATTTTATGGCCAATTATGTGCACTAGGTATATTTCCTTTGTTTAATGTCTGCGGTTTTGAAGATTTCCAATCTGATTTTACAAAAATGTAGTAGAGAGGCAATCTCTGACTCTTTTTCATATAAATCTCTCAATGTATTGGAAATTAGTTCAGGTAGAGCAACCCAGTGAAAAGATATGGTCCTTCCTTTGAGTGGGCCACAAACTCTCAAAAAATTCTTGGTCAAAGCTCTCATGAAAAACTAAAGTGACAAAGTGAATGTGATTTATGACTGCAACCCATTTGTTACAAGGCATTCTCAAAGAAATTGAACTCCCAACTCTGCCATAAAGATGACTGCTACAGCAGCCCTACAAAGCACAATGGATGGGACAGCCTCTGAAAATCACATAATCTGTTGGCTCCATGATGGACCCAGATGGAAGGCCCATCATGTTTAGAAGAGTTTCTCATGTTTTTGATGCAGACTGTCCTCCATTTCTTTGGATCCCATTAAATAAAATTACAGATATGTAAACAAATTTTTAACACATCTAAAAAGCATTTCAGGTGAGAATGACTGTAAACTGCTTTTTTAATGCATGAGAATGTACTAATTAAAACAAAAACTATGACTCAGAATGAAAACATTGATATTGGAAATTAGATACAAGAACATAGCTGCAAAAATGACGACAGAACTTCTTTGAAGATTAAGAAATCTGGATTTCTCCCAGATAAATTTAACAGAGAAATAGTGGAGACTAAGATTTTGTATTTAACACCACTCTTTTGTTGTACAATAAAAATTCAGCTTTACCTCTAAAAACGCTTTCCAGGCAAACACTCATTTATTGTTCCTATGAACTAATTGTTAACAGGAATCATACAAATTTATATTTTTGCATGTAGCTTACAAAAATCATATTCCTAACAGCATAAATAGATGGCAGCATAGGTAACCTGCACCTGCATTAAGCTGTTGCATTTTTTAGAAGCCTTGAAAAACTGCACAGATATTTTCAAAAATGTTGACCAAACTGACTTTGATTAAAAAAAATATAACCAGTGAAGAGACATTATTTTTATTCCAAGTTCCTTTTATTTTGAAAGTTAGGTATTGATAATGAAAATTACATGCAAAGCCTTCCCTTAGTTTTCAGTGCTTTTGAGGAGAGTCAGAAAATCATACAGTCATATTCAGAGACAGTTCAAGGTAGGTAGGAATTTTTTTCTTTGTTACAAACCGAGGAAACAAGTCACAGCCTTTACAAATTTAATCCAAAGTCACATCATATTCTAAGTGACAGATCTGAAAAAGAAACTGTTCAGTAAGGCAAGTCGCTCTGGCTTATTGAAAGATGTGTAATTAAACATTTAATGGAGAATCTTCTCTCTGTAGGATCTTTCTTTCAAAAACAACTGTATGTGTGAAACCACACGCAGTGCAGGATCAGGCTCTTCAGCAGAAAATAATTATATTAAAGAAGAAATTACTGCATTCCTTCTCTTCCCACTTTGGTATATGTGTAGAGTGTCTACCATAATAACAACCTTTTGAATCCTTCTGGTTCTATGATATGGAAAGAGCTGAGAATGAACTGAGTGGTATTTGTAAGCTGTTCATAACTAGTGAACAAGAATACATAATGATCCCCACACACTGACAATAGGTACTGCCCAATTTTATACAGTTTAGATAAGGTTACCTGCTTCTGAAAATATAATTAGGATACAAAGTACTAATATTTATCAACAGAGAAACCCTAAGACACATGCAACAGGAAGAATAACAAAGTAATGAAGATACATCCATTTTGTATCAGGACTCCTGTTTTCTGTGTTTACAGTGGAATTTAATTTATTATTATTAATCTATCTACATTTTAATTAATTTAATATAACAGAGTGTGTTTTGTTGTGTAATCATACTTTATTGAACTTTATCCTAACAGCTTTTTTTTGTTTGTTTGTTATTGGACACTTCTCCAATTACATGTAAACATTTCAGAAAAGATTAAAGTAATTTCTATTTAC
>NC_087553.1:49535308-49607808 GCF_036250125.1 Pseudopipra pipra | reverse complement strand
ATCAAAATTTTTAGAAAATTAAAAATGTAAAGGCTAAGTGCATCAAAAGCAAGCAATGAACTTTCTTAATGCTTTCAGCAAAATTCTTCATACTTTTACTAAAATGCAATATCTTGGGAAATGTTTCTTCAAGAATTATGTAGCCTTGGCTACTAATAAATGTACATTTCTATTTCTTCTCAAGTATTTCCTCCAGATTTTAGTGTACTACGGAATAATTTTTGACACATATTGACTATATACATCAGAATCATAGAAAAATAAGTTTAGCTTTTTGATGCAGAGATGGGCAGGTATCAGCTATACTTTGGTGCATATGCTCTGATGTACTCTAAAAGGGAATTTCTTGCTAAGTTTTGGGTCCCTACTGGCCCCTGCAGCAGAGTAGCCAGGAAGCAAAGCGGCAGAGATGAGCTGCTGCGGGGCAGCGCTGCCTCCCGGGAGCACAGGAGAAAGCCCAGCTCTTTGCAGGGCAAGGTGGTAACTAGGGGTAGTTTTTCTAACACAATTTAAAGCACATCGTTAGGTGAAGATGGGGCAGAAATACTACAGATGGGCTAAATAACCTTCCACTGCTCCCCCAACTCTTTACCAGAATAAGAATTTGCCCAAACACGACCTCTTTTACAGCACTGCTTTTGTTTCAGTGGTTGCAGACTGAACCTATCTTATTATGGCTGCCTTCCGACATCATCTACAGGAAAGGAAAGTCTTTACTTTCCACCAGATTTCAGCCTTCTGCATAGGGCAGCTAAATTTGGACTCTAGTTAGCATTCAGTAACTGCAATATATTTTTATAGATAAATGTTCCCTCAATATTTCTTAATATTGATTTAAGATGCAGCAGGGAACAATGGTTATCTCAAACCACATTTTATAACATATTATATTCAGGAAAGGAAATTTCATGCATGACCATCTGAAGCACAACATATTCCACACCATTTAGAACTATCTCAGGTTCTCTTTTCATATTAATCATTTCTACTTAATTTAAAATTTACCAGACACCTCACTACTGAGAAATATTTCAGTTTAAATATTTGACTTGAGTTGCTCATCTTTTGTTTAATGACCAACTTTTTATATGGATATAAAACAGCGTTTAAAATGTAGTTTTGTTCCCTCTTTCTGAATAGACTTCCACTATTACTTTTTACCAACTAGTTTCATTGAAAGGTTTCCAACGTTACAGGTAATGTAAAGTCCATTAGGTCAGGCTCTTCATAGCATGACATGCAGTAAATTACAAGTGCTTCAAGCAGCTCAGTGAATTATAGTTCATCACTTTGAAAGGTTCCCACTACAAGACTACAGATATCAGATCTGGCAGTTAGGATCCAATTAACACTTTGGTCAGAATAATCAGATTGCGTGTGTAAGACTTGTATAATTCGTTTATTGCTTCCATGCATCTTCTGTCTGTAGGTAAATTTGTTGCTGTTATTTCAAAGCTTGGAATCAGTATTTCACTTGCCTTTAGGTTATATTTCAAGTCCTTTTGCAGTGCAGTGATGAACTCTCCCTGTTTCAGCAATTTAGATCACTTGTCCTGTAGATATTACTGCTTGAAAAATGGTTTGTTTCTGGTAGTTTTGTTTTGTATTCTCCCCATGTCATTATAGGTCTAGAAAAAAATTGCTAGCAATTTTTACTAAGCACATTTTATTTAGTGTAACAGAGACAGTTTTCTCCAACATGATCATTGTGAATCTTGCAGAACATCCAGATACACTGTAAATGACATATGCATTGACATTTACATGTGTACTGTCATGCAAAACCATTTCTTGCTACACTGAATATAATACTATACCTGAATGAAAAAAACACTCTGATTTTGTGATATCATTTTTCAAGCCACGGTCAGTGTACATAAAGGTTCTTCAGGATAAACCTCATCAGTACAGAGTAATGGATTTCAAGTTCTATGTTCCTACCTAGTGCTTTACGGCAAATTGCACTTTTAAGTCTTAGAGGCAGTGAGAATGCTTTGGAAGAACTGAACTTGCCCAAGGTACCCTACCTTTTCCACAGTAAAGCAGTAATGGACAGACATACAAATACTGAAAGTTTGAAATGCAAAAACCTGTGAACTGGATAAGCAAAATGATCAAAGGCTACTGACACCCCACTCCCCACACTGTATTTCCTACATCAAAATACGCTACTTCTGTTCAAGATAGTCTGTCTTTTTCCCTCTGAAAATCCTGCACATACAAAGCTGTATGAAAAGTCATAGCTGATTCATATATACAGCACTGTATTCTTAGGCTCTTCATT
Organism: Pseudopipra pipra; assembly: GCF_036250125.1. Lineage (NCBI taxonomy): Eukaryota > Metazoa > Chordata > Aves > Passeriformes > Pipridae > Pseudopipra > Pseudopipra pipra. The sequence continues at coordinate 49,605,524 of NC_087553.1, read as the reverse complement.
GACACATGCATTTCAAATACTACAGGAACAAGAATTAAACCAGAAATTTAAACTTTTTCCCAGTTTGAATGTGTTTCGAGAACAAACATTATGTAAAGCTTTATGAATTTGAAATGTGAGTAACAGCGTATGAAGTTTTAGGGCAACAATACCTATTTGCCTGATGTCAATGACACCCACAAATTACTGATTTTTGAAACTATCTGATGGCCAGTAACATTCCAAGTTTCAGTCCAGTTTCTAATGAGCTACAGTACTTGTAAAAAATTACCATCACGATGACCTACAAGACCTACAGAAAGCTAAGGACTGTATGGCTTATGACCAAACTAGCTTTCCAGAAGTATTGTCCTATCTGTGTATCAGAAAACCTTAATCCATCTGCATCTTTTCCCTCACAAGACAATGCCAGCTAGTGCGCAGACTGCCTGCAGCCAGGCAAACCACAGCTTGTAACTTTAACAGTATAAATGAGGAGTGTCTATGTACTATTTATACAGTTAAGAGAGAAAGAGAGAAGCTCCTTCAGATAGCAATTCAGAGTGAATAAATTGAGCTCCGTTCTGAATTTTGAATTGTTCTGTGTGGGAGCTTTCTCTCCATGAATCACACAAGGAACCTCCCAATGTAGGCATGTAACAACATTTGGTGATGAGAATACTTCCTTTCCTTTACACTGCAGAGCAAAATATCAGTGTACAGGTGAACCCCACAGAAGAGGAGAACTATCCATGTGTAGCCATTCAGAGCCACTAAAATGATTATTAAATTGGAATTATATGTGATATCTTGTATGCTTTCAAACCAGAACTGTATCACCTACAGATGATCTTTAGTATAAATGTAAAAGTGTAAATTAAAAATTTTTATTAATGTTACAAAACAATTTGAAAAAATAAGTATACTGTCCTAATGATGGGATTATTTTACTGTTGCTGTGTTTCAATTCTCAGTACACACAAGACAGACTTCGAAAATTTCAGAAGAACTGCTGACTTTGGCTGACTTCAGTTTCTACTGGTTTAAAAAAACTCCAACACCAGCAATAGCACACTGTATTTTAAAGTAACTTAATTTAATACTCTAATTTTCCAATAAAATGCACCCAAACAAGTTGAAATACTCCTTCCCCACATCCCCAAATCAAACTCCATCCGAAGAAACTAAATTACCATCACCTTAAAATTTTCTGCATTTGCATGTTGTCTATCTGATAAAATTTGCACAGTCTGAAGGCTCTCATCTATATTTCTAGATCTGCAAGAAGTGGATAATTGCTCTGATTCCCTCTAAGAGTTTCTGCTTTAAGGGGAAGTAGAGACTAGCCAAGAGAAATATCTTTCCTAGCTCAGCTGCACAACTCTTTTTCCAGCATAAAGCTGAAGAGTGTGAAACAATTATTCTTGTAGATGCCAAATGGTGGCAACTTCACTTTACCAAAGAAAAGTCTTCAAATAGTAAACACTAAACTAGATCCAATCAGAAAATAATTCAGCTCAGCTAAATCTTGAATATTTGAAATACTGACTTGCAATGTGTTCCTCTTTTCACTAACTAGCCAGGGAAGTGAAGTGAAGCATTACAACTGGTGCAAAAATGGGAGAATGAATCAGGGTCTATTTTAGAAACATGGAGATTGCGATTATTTGAACATGCATGACCAGCATCTAGACAGTATGGTTTTCATAATCCTCAAGCCAGAGTTCCATTTAAAGATATACGTATAAATGCCACTCTCAAATCTGTGCAGGTTGATGCTTTTCTGTGTGCACTCTGATGCCTTACTCTCCTGCACTCCTCAGAACAAGAACAGACACAGGAACCTTCCTGACCTCTACTTTGTTACATGTATAGGAGTTGAATATTGACAAGCTGATTATATGCATATAGTGTGATACATCCCGGGCAAATTCTTCTCTTGTTTATGTCTGTGTAAACACAGTCTACTAAAAGGCTGTTGAAGTTAAAAGTACGATCCCAGTGGAAACTGACATAAAGTCAGACTCAATGTTAGTTTGCAGCTGCCCTTTTAGAAGCCATATATATATATATATATACACATATATATATATGTACATATATATATATATATATACATATATACATATATATATATATATATATATATATATATAAGGCTGCACGGTGCAGAATGCAGCTTCTCCTGGAGGAGGGCAGAGATATTACCATTTCCATGAATTTGGGGTTATGGGAAAGACAGTACAACTTTCACTTGTATGATGCTTAGAAAAACTGTCTCCCTGACAATGGGAGGAGCCAGGGCTTTCTCCAGTTGCTGTTTATGCCCATGTAAAATCTGGCTACACTGTTATATGCCTAAATTTGCATGTTAGCTTGCCTATACATTATCTGCCTAATCTTGGGATCAATTAGGTATTAAGAAAATATTTATTAAAATGGATATTTGAAAACACATTTTCCCTAGTCTAAAGATTTTCTTTTTTTCTTTTCTTTTTTTTTTTCTTCCCATTCCTCAAGAAACCACTTGGAGCTGTCACCGAGAGTAAAGTAAAGATAACTTTGTGCAGGTCCAAATGACAGACCAAAATTTTTATGTCCAGCTCACATACACAACTCTAAGCACAAACTGAGGCCAGCATGTGGGTTACTGAGCTATTCTTCCTTGAAACCCTTGTACACAAGACATAAAATCTTTACTTTGGCAAATGTAAGACTAACCAGATAATAATGATTTGGGTATCCCTGCCTCCTTGCCCAAGATCCACATAACATATCCAAGACTTCCATTTCAAATCCTGTCCCCTCTTCTTAGCATCTTGGCAGCCATAGCAAAGGCACATGCTGCAGTTGCAGAAGACTGAAAATGGAATATCCAAGCATATCAGTAGCATATCTTACAGATGTAACTGAGATAGAGACAAAAGAAACACTTTTTGATCTCAGCCAAAGTAGCCTTTAATAGGAAAGTTCTCTATTTACCCTGTCGATGCTGACAAGTACTCTTTAGCTTTATGTACATTCATTAGGAATGCATGGGTATTAACTGGTGTTAGTTGCTCCCACCTCTGGGTAATATAGAGGGATCTCAGTCAAATTTAGGAATAAAACCTATCATTTGGCCCAAAGAGCAGTTGACATGTGGACAATTCTCAGGCTTTCAAGAAGTAGTGGTGGAATTAATCCAATTCACCTCTTTTCCTGTCTGGTGGTTATCTATCCTTATCTATCCATTTCTAGGCTCTTTTGATCAGTCCGTGATAAAAGGGGGCCATACCAGCAATCATGAAATGCAGGTCTGCAGCCCAACTGTCTGCTTGTGGAGCCAGAAGAGCAGACGAAGCAAGCTGCTTTCGAGCTCTTCACTACAAGAAAATTAATTTTGTGCACTGTAAGACAGTGAATGGTTAAAGATGGCATGTAAAGAGAATAAGGGGATGATGCAGTCACCAACTCATTTCTGAAAATTACCATTAGCGTTCTCCATCCAGCTTTGGCAACAGCCACAGATTAAAACAGTGCAAGAAAACAGTGACAAGTACTGTCAAGGGATGCCAGAACTAGGGCAAGAAAACACTCATCAGGCCAGGGAACTGCTGTGTGCTTGTTCACACAAATCTGAGCTTTCCATAGCAATTTGAAGAGAGCCTTTCATTAGTTACAATTTTTAAAAAAGTGCAGTGGAGTTTAGAACAATTTGTCAGCACACTGTTTATGTATGTTTTGGGGATATAATGGAAAGGCGGGCTTTCTTGGATATGAGGAAAATGGATTAATGAATCTTTAGTGAATTAATACATGGGCTTCACGCTTCTTTTGAAAGAAATAGTCTCAGTTAAAAAGCATGTAAAGCATGTACAGGATTTTTTAGAAGGAAAAGAAATTGCCCAATATACAGTATTTGGTGCAGGAGTTGGGGCTTGGTTTGTTTTCGGTTGTTGGTTTGTTTGTTTGTTTCATTAGATGGATGTATTTTACAAGAGTGTATTTAAAAGTTATGGAGAAAATATGGAAAGTATACTCCCATATGAACATGTACTACAAGGAGACCCAGATGGAGAACTACAATAATCCTTAGTTTCTATCATCTGTTAAACAGCAGCCACAGAAAAACCCTGATTCTACCAATATGTTTAATAATGTTAAAGCCACAATGTCCTAACTATTTTCTCAAACTTGTAACATACATTTTAAAATACTGACTCCCACTAAGGGAGGGAGTGCACCCAAAGGCTTTATGCAAGGCCTCATGCTAGCTATGCTAACCAGGATCAGGAAGGCATAAAAGTATCCGAAAGCCACCCTAGTATTAGTTACTCAAGCTGAAAAATCTCAAAATTTGCAAGGACCTCAGACCTGATGTCTGTACACACAAGTATTGGAAAGTGCATAATTATCTGCTACTCACCTTGCTGCAAAAAGACATGCTTTGCATAGGCATTTGCAACTGCACGTGCATCTAACTTGCTTAGTTTTAATGTTCTAGCCAACTAGAAACTACTGCAGAATTTCATGGTCTTGTGATGTGTTATATGAATGAGAGGGTTTCAAATTTTCCTGTTCTATATAAAATATAGCCACGTGCACATATAGAATAGAATTTTCTGCATGCCTGATTTTGTTTTGCTATCTGTCTTGCTGTTTGTTCAACAAACACCTACTTGTATAATAAATGCAGTGTTTCTGGACTGTAGTCAGATCTGCCCTGGTGCACATACTGAATTTTCTGCCACTGTTCTTACACTATATAGCATCACGTGGCAGTTTTATATGTGATGACATGGTTATTAGCTTAAGTACTTTTTAGTCTTTTCAGAAATAACTAATATAGAAAATGAATAACAGAATAAAACTCAATATTTTGGTTAACTTTAATAAGGAAATGTCCTAAGTGTTATCTAATAGAGAAAAGTGCTTATGGAGTTCAGAAGAACTGAAGGACTGAGATCCAACAGGAAACATAAACTGTGACACAGGAGTTTGTGTCTGATGAATATACAAAAGTATCACATCATGAAGCAATCTATTAGGTAGCTGAGTCTGACAAGGACCTCATTAGAATATTACCAGTAATAATTTCATAGTATCTTACCATGAACCAGTGACTCTTAGGCCAGGTTTGTACCACAACATTTAAGCATCTTACTGATATGTCTGCTTGCCCTGAGCACTTTTTATAGGCAACAGAAGACACTGTACAAATCCATGGACTAGTCCCATCCTTGTGAAACCAGCATAGCCTACATATAGTGCAGACACAGGTTAGACTGCCTCTGCTTCTAACAGGGGCATCTAAAGTTAAATGCCTTAGATTAGGCAAGATGAATCAGGACTTTTTGATAGTTCATTTGACAGGCCACAGCCTGGGTGATAGTAGCAGAAAAACTGTCCTGTGTGTCATATGTCACTCTCAAGCAATAGAAGATTCACACCAGCTTGTAGCCAGTCCCTGCTCCCACTCTCACAACACAGTTCAAAGCAGCAGTTTCTTCAATATGCTGCTGCTTTCCCCAGACACACTTCCACCAGCAGTTTTGGGAGACTGCCAACACACAGCATATATTTAAGTACATTCCATTTACTGAAATGTCACCTCCTTCATTAGACACAGGTGAGTGTCTCTGTCCTTTCAATGACTTTCTATGTCACCTGCCAATTCCCAATTATTTTTTTTTTTTTGTTCAAGATTATGGAAATACTGTATTTTGTTTTCTCAATCTGTTACTACAGGTTTGGTATCAGAATACAAAGTGCTACCTAGGGATGAGGTAAATTTACTGTTTTCTTTAGAAATCACAGAGTCCTCTCTTCATGTAGGGATAAGACAAGGGGTAATATCCTTAAAATGAAAGAGGGGAGATATAGACCTAGGTAGAAACTCTACTGTAAGGCTGGTGAACCACTGGAACAGGCTGTCCAGAGAGAATGTGGATGCCCCATCCTTGGAAGTGTTCAAGGAAAAGTTTAATGGGGCTTTGAGCAACCTGGTCTAGTGGAAGGTGTCCTTGCCCAAGCTGAGGCATTGGAACTAGATCTTCAAGGTGCATTCCAACCAAAACAATTCTATGATTTGGCCACTGCTTAGGCATTCACCAAAATGGACAATACAGATGAAATCCTCCCAACTTGTCACCTTGAGAGCATAACCAAGCAACAAGTTTTCCAAACTACAAATATTACAGATAATAAACCAGAGCTTGTTTTGATAATTACAGCAAAATGATCTGCCTCTAAAGGGAACCACATCCAGCACTAGTAAAGCATATGATATTCATGAGTTAACTTAGTGGAACACACAGCTTGATACAGTCACATACAGTGAAATCACTGAAGGAGCAATAAAGATGGATCTTCTTTTCATAAAAAAATGGAACTAGAAAGACACAATTTCAGTAAAAGGTTTACTAAAATAGAGCTAGAAAACATATGTAATTTTAAAAAAGTTTCAAACTTCTAAGGCAAAAAGCATTAGAAATGCTTTCTTTTATAATTTTAATAACAATGTCTGATTTGTGAAAATAACAGTAAAAACTCTATAAATATCTGTTGAGGGATTATTCCAATAGATGAAAAACTCCAGTGAAGAAATTGCACAGAATATAGAACTGTCATCATGCATTCGCATGTAAAAGGATGTTTAAAACTGACAGGCACATAAACAGAAAATACATGCTATAAAATTAGTCATTTTAAAGCATGGATCTTTAAATAAAGCTGGCAGAGCACCTTCATTTTAGCTAACTCATTCTCAAGAGGAATCACAAAAATGGAGCAGCACTTAGCAAGGTATTTTCTTCAGTCTTGTATACAGATGATAGTTTGATTATTACACTGTTTGAACATAACTTCATTAGCTTACCTTAAAATGTTGATATTTCTTGAATAATGCATTTTATTTAAGGATGTCACTATATATTTATAGAAGTATTTATAGAAGTATTATTTATCTTTTCAAAAGATGATCAGAACTACGATTTACTAGATATTGGAGACTGCTTGTCAGAAAAAAAAACATATACAGCATGTCCAGGACTACCAAACAGAATGCATATTTTTAAAATTCTTATGATGCAACATCTAGAGGGAAATATAGAGGTCTAATAGGTCTACAAGGGATGTTTTGGATACACAACTCCTTTCAGTCAGAAACAGCAGCAGCACATTTCAAGCCAAGTGCTGTATGAAACAACACCCCAAGTCTGAATTAATGCAAACCACACAAAATGCATATTGCTAAAAAAAAAAAAAAAGCAGTTCTGACAAGCAGATAAGAAAAAAAGAAAATATTACAACACTTCTTACACTGAAAATGTTGATTGGTTTGAAAAGACATAAAAGGGGAGTTTAATGCATTTCATTTAAACGCTGCGATGTCCAGGGTCATGTCCCATCTCCCCTTTCCCCACTGAATGAGGAGAACCTGGACAAGGACTGAAACCACAGCTGGGACCTGCACTGAAGGGTCTCACTTGTCAGGAGTGGTGGCTCACCAGCAGGCTCCAGAAACTCAGTCGTTTCTCTCACCTATTCCACTTTGGATCAATACCGACACTCTGTGCTCTGGGTTAGCAAGTGCCAGTGGTTTCCGCAGCTGCAGGAGCAGCCTGACAGCTGGTTCTTCTTCCTGCTTTCAGGCTGACAGGGGAGGAATTTGAATCCCTTACCCCCCATAACTCAGAGAGCAAACAGCGCCCTAATATGGAGAAGTGGGTAGAAACATGTCTCCATTAGTTTTGAAAGCAGTAAGTTTTTAAGTCCTTATGTCTTTTAAATCTGTTCAAAATTTTTTCATGAAACTGTCTAGCATTTAATAAGGCAGTACATTACAAAGCTCTCTGAACACAGTTTCCTTGAAAATTATAGATTCATAAGAATTTGTTTTTATTTGTCTCTCTAAACACAAAATCAATTAGAGACAAAGCTTGGAGCCTATGAAAATTCAGTATTACTTACATCATAGTGTAAATTTGAGGTCAGAACCTTCAGCAACATTTGAGACACAGACTTTTGTTTAAAAGTATTTTCTGTACAAACCTCTATTTTCCTCTCACTTTTATTTAGTTTTAGAAACTACACAGAGATTATCTTAATAGAATTCAGATACTTATTCGAAAAGTAATAGATGTAGCTCCTTTGTCATACTATTTGGATTACTCATAACAAAATATCACAAAACAATGTTCATTAAATATACATATAGGCATAATTGTTGCAACCACTGCATTGGAATCTAATCTGAACTCATTTCATTAAAAGAAATAAACTGAAATAAAAGTATTTCTTAGTAAAAAATTGTTATGCAAATTGCAGAACAAGAAGAAGATGGCTTTGCAAGTGAGCAAAGTCTTCTCTTCAAAAGCAGAATAGCCAGTTTTGTTTCTGACTGACATTTGTCTAAACCAGTTTTACAAAATTTAAGCAAGGAGGATTCCACACCACTTCCTACTCTAGCCTATTCCAGCACTTTCTTACTTTGCTTATTTCCCAAAATTATAGGGCATTTAACACAAACATCCTTTGCATCAATTAAAGACAATTATTATCTGTAGGCAGGTACTTACAAGTATAAAAATCTGAAATTTTTTTGCAAAGATATGATTAATGATGAAAAAATAATGCCATTTACTGACAAAATAAGTGTTTTGGAATGGAATGGCTAAAACATATGCTTTTCACTACTACTGTCTTACTGAATTCTTGCCATTCTAATTAAAAATCTATCAGTATTTTTTACTCTTGACTACACCTTACAAACATAAGAAAATTCACATTTGTACCCAAACACACGGCCCAACTCTGAAATCACACTGATCTAAACTCAGCTCTGCCCGTAGTTTGCCAGGTTTGACAGTAAAAACAACTGCCCCTAGAACCACCCTCAGGAATGAGAGTTGTTTCAAGACCTGGGCTTACTAAAGCCCAGATGTATTAATTTAAATACTGCATGACCCAGAATATTAACCTTTTGACAAAAGACAGTACTACAATTCACATATATACAGTGTTTACAGTACTCTTAATGAAAAAATCATATACCACCTTCTGTGTTTTACCACAGCTTCTGCAGCTCTTCAAGTCTGTAAGAAGACACTGAGACTTGCCTTTGAATTAAAAGTAATAACTGGAAAATTATTTTCCATCTGGATGTGCAAGCAAGTTCAAAACTATAGTGTTTCATAAAACAAGACTTGAAATATATATAAGGTTTGCAGGTCCTACAGCAATGTTTTGCTCTTGCCCAAATACGTAGAAAACCAATCCCTTTCTGAAATATAAAACATGGGCACTAATCATAGCATGGAAGGAACTTCCGGGATTCACAATTAAGCAATTCTGAAGGCTTAAAAATATTGCTTAGGAGGTATCCAGATAATTTTTTTCTTAAAATAAAATTTTTACAATGTGTATTTATAAGAATATTAGTGAACGAAATTTCAAAATTAAAGTTTTGCCTTATGGTGAACCTGATTTTGACATTATGCAACTCTTGAAAAACTAATATTAAGGATTTTGTTTGGAAAATGTATGAATGTTTCAACTTCCTCAAAATCTTTTTCTGATACAAAATTATTATGACAAATTTCAAAGCATTTTAGTACTAAAAAGTCACAATTAAAATGTTGTAAATGGAATACTTAATAAAGCTCTAAAGAAAATGGTAAAGAAAACTCAACCTTGTGTCCTCTGAAGAGTTTTTTAAACTATGGGCAATCAGACTTAGTTACAAGTCACAACAATGACTAGAAAAAAAATATTTACAGAGATGAAAAGGAGGGATGTGAATAATTGACTCAATTAAAAGAGCAGTTAAGGATTATTACTAACTTGGGTATCTTTATTTTCTCTACAAACTTTATGAACACTATATAAATATCAAACAGTGGCAACAAACAGAAGGAAATTAGAGCAGGGTTTACACATGGAAGGAGAACATGGACAGGACACCCAGGTAACAGAGAAGAGGACACTCTGTTTGCATCTTCTTGTTTATAGAGTTGCTGAAGAGGTTTAAGTTGACTATTTACCTTTTCTTTGGAAAGGAACAAAGCTTTAGGGGCTTCCTAAAAAAGTGTATATACACATCTAACTGTCTCTATCTGTTTCCAGTCAGCAGTGATGACCCAGTTATTATCGGGAATTTCTGAACAGCAAACCCACTAAAGTAGTTAAAGCCACACCCTTGCTAAGTTTTGCCCAATCTAAGACATTCTAAAGCAATTTTTTAAATGAATGAGTTTCAAACAAAACCAAAGTGCATCTCCCAATTTAGGATTCAAAGGCACTGAGAAATGAACAATTATATTCTCTCCATTAATTTGTAGGCAACAGCAAAATGCGTGGGTTTTGAAAATGAACCTGGTGGGAGATCTGAGTGCACAGGTCTTTGAAAAAGACACATCTGCACAACCCTCAACTTACTCCAACCATATAGACTTCACTGTCCAAGGAACAATAAAAGGAAGGAGATTTCAGGCTGAATAAAATATATATTTACAGTAATATATTATGTGGAAATGGACTAAATTCTTTATTACGTGCCTAACATTTCTTTGCCTTTTATACATTGAGGATGTAAAGACAATTATGAGGAATCACAAGAATGTTACAAAATATTTATGACTGCAGGCATCTTTGTTATTTCAGTATCTCTACAAAATCCTCAGTTTTTTACTATGAAGCACAAACACCTCTAGACTTTTGGAAACATGATAGTGTAACATAGAAAAGAAACTGAAATTCCTAGAAGTTTATATCATATATGAAGTACATAAATGCTATATCTTCTTGGCCAAACAGATTAGCGGTTTGGATTTGTGAGCATCTGGCTTTTTAATATCTTAAACCATTTTACAGCAAGTTTTTCACATTGTATAACCTCTGAGCATGCTTCACCATACTTTCTATAACATAATTTTCACAAAGCCCTTTCTACTGTATTTCAAAGTCCTTTTGTAACATACTGAAATGTCAAATGATGAGCTATATTTAAGCCCCAACATGGCAGTTAGACATATATTTATTTATATATGTATATTTTATATATATTATATATATATATACACTGAATGCTAAACATGCTACATATTCTAGTAAAGAATCCCCAAAGTTTGAAATATATAAACACATTCTTTAATTTTTGTCTGTCTCTCCAGTTCAAAGACAACTGGAAGAGCCACACAAATAATAAAAATAGGAAATAAAACACACTATCAACTATCCATTATCAAGGGAATATTGTTTTAACAAGATCTATGGAATCACATTATCATTCTATTAATTCAATAATCTTGATATTGTTACAAGACTGAGACAGTTATCAAAGCAGGAGATCATTCTGGTACATAAGGATCACATCATTTAATGAGACAGAGATTTGACATAAACTACAGTGCTGGCACACTTGGTCCAACAAAATAATTGGTATTTGATAAGCATGTAGATAAGGCTGGATTTGAAACTGTTATCATTATAGTGCTGATTTTGTGAAATTCCTCACAAATTGATCTTTGTAGGCATGTACTTACAAGTATAAAAATCTGAAAATGTTTTGCAAATATATGATTAATGATGAAAAAATAATGCCATTTTGTAGATGCCATCTTTGTAGATCAATTGGCTGTTGTAGCCAAGTGGGTGTCAGTCTCTTCTCCCAGGCAACGAGCAGTAGGACAAGAGGGCACAGTCCCAAGCTGAGCCAGGGGAGGTTTAGGTTGAATATTAGGAAAAAAATTTTTACAGAGAGAGTAACCAGACATTGGAATGGGCTGCCCAGGGAGGTGGTGGATTCACCATCCTTGGAGGTTTTTAAGATGAGACTGGATGTGTCATGGTCCAGTAACCACAGCAGCGTTGGAGCAAGGGTTGGACTTGATGATCTCGGAGTCTTTTCCAACCTGCTCGATTGTATGATTCTACGATTTATTTCATACTCACGCACATTCAAAAGCTATGCATACTTCCTATTGACAGTGGTTTCAAAGCTCTTTCATTAACTCAGCCTTGCAATGCCAAATGTAAGAACACCTTCTCTTCTTTCGAAATTAAATGAGTATTTATGGTAAATATTATAAAACATTGGTCCTCAGGGTTTGCACAGGTTTTTAACTAAACCTGCCTCCTCAGAGAAATTTTAAGAATTATTCTTCACGATTCAGTATATTCCTCTGTGTAATTGGTAGCCGAGCCAACATTTCTTACATCCTTTTTTTCATCCATATAGTTTTACTCGAAAGTAATAGATTCTAGGCATGCAATCGCTTTTACTATTTGGTTTTTGTGTGCAGCTGATAACAATGCCCACCGCCCTCCTACATGGCACAATGAAGTTTGAGACACACAGCAATTCAAGATAATCACAAACTGGTTTCAGTACACATACTTCTGCTCTCACAGCTTCCAGACTCTGCTGTATATGATTTCGTCTCACATTTATTATGGAGATATTAACATAACCACATAGTTGAAAGAAGATCTGAACTCTAATGACTTTTAAGTTGACTAGAGGTTTGCATCAAGACTGCCCCTTATTGATCTTTGAATGACATGTTTGTAAGATGAATGGATGGAGGCACTTCCAGTATTGCTGGTTTTAGCCTTAACTGCTGCATAGGTGTTACCTTGTATTTCATACAGTGCATGACAGATACATCCTATGAAACCACATGAAGAGAACAGGCTACATTTGAACAACCATGTGTTTAGCTAGCTAAGGTCATTAAGAAGCTGCTATTGTAGATACAGGGCTACAATGCAACTATTTACACGTAAATAAAAACTTGGAATATTAGGTATGTCTTCATGTTACGTACATATTTATGTATATAAGCAAATAAAAGATGGAGGAGTGGTGATTTAACAGACCAAGGATGCTACTTTGTTCAGAAATGGCCAAATGTTCAGACAAAGGCCAGCTCAGGACTAAATAGCAAAGAATATCTAAGTCCAGGTATCTTTTCTAAGCTTCTACTAAATGCTAGCTTCTTCAGGAAAGGATTTTCTGAATGAATAACCCTATTTCTATTTTCTTCTGTTTGTCTCACCATTACAACAACATGACAATTGTTGAAAAAACCCCTGACTTTAAGAGAATCTGCTGTATGTGGTATTCTTCAGAAACCAATAAATAGTGGGCAGATGCCCTTAATTCCTTAACTTATACTTCTGGAAGTTGTTACACAGGCAGTACATATGAAGTGTAGCCTTTTCCAGCTCCAGCTCCAGCTCCAGCCCCAGATTTATACAATAGTGAATGCAGAGCGAAATTTGGGAACGGATTACCACAATCTGACAGGAAGCAGAACTGAAATGATAAAGCTGATTGAAGAAGGCAAACTTTTTCTTAGAAAAATACTTCCTGAATTATAGATTTCATCCTTAACATTAACCAAAACAAGAATACATGGCCAAAATCTTTTTGTACTACTACTCTCTTTGCAGATTAATCCTGGCTAATAATGAAAACTACCATCAATCTAGCTGCAGGTAGAATAAAGTCTGCATGGCTATCATACTGGCATTTCAAAAGCACAGGATGAGTCTGATACTGTGACATTTAAAAGGCAAGAAGTCCCACTTAGTTGCTTTACTGGTAATTTGTGTCCATCATGCTACTTGGCACACAACAGTAGTGTTGTCAGGAATACTGTCTACATCCTGAGTAAAAAACAAAACTCCAAAAGTGCATGTGAGGGACAGAAACTATAGAAATGAGGAAAAAATTCACTTACATTTATCCAAGATGGCTGTCGCTATTACTGTTGAAACTCTGCTATGGGCTGAGGTCACAAGACCCTGTAAGCTAAAATAGAGAAGCTTCAGCTGAGGGTAACTGAAGCTGCAGCACGTTAAAATACATTTTAAAGTTATTGGTAATGATTGGAGTTTCAATTTCTTGATCTATTTTTCCCAAGGCACAAAAAGTGACTTCTACTTTTTGGTCATTTTTCAAACCTAAAGGGAAGATACTTTTAGTATTCTCCTCTACCTCATTATAAGTGTGTATGTATGTTATAAACCGTACATGATATGATAGTATGATGATTTTATTGGTGTGAGTTTGGAGTTGCCACATTATTCACAAATGGAGAAACTATCCATGATTTATGTGTGATTTCAGATTCTCTGAAACAAAGCTAGAATAGAATCTTTATACAACAACACACCACCATGTATATAGGAAATATGAATTATATATAAAAAGCTAGCTTTAAAATCTTCAAAAATTTATTAAAATGCACCACAAAGCTATTTTTTCCTTCTATAAAGGTAATTTTTAAATTATGTACCACTGAGGAAGCCTGCTAACTTTCATATCTTTGAAAAACCAAAATAACTTTAAAATATTTTTGTATGCATATGAATACTGTAGTTTGAAAATCTATTGCATCTTAATGTCCCAGAACTTAAATCAAGTGTGTGATCTACTAGGCAGCTAAAATCTACTCTTAACCATGATACAAAGAATCTACTGTCGCTTCAGTAAGTGGCAAGACACTGAATTTGTCACTAATTTTTGATCGAACATTCTCTCTTCTGGCCCACAAATCACAGTGCTTTTCGAAAAAGAATTGACATACAACATTAGAAAAAAAAAAAAGGCAGAAAATAATATCTTGGGAAATTATTATTAGTGTTAACAGCAGAGATTTGGAATAAGAGAAAGAAAGAAATCAGTAAATTTCAGTTGAGAAAAGTGCATGATGAACAACCCTGCAGTTTATTACCTGTACTAAGATTGCACGTTAGCTGCCTGTGTATAAATACACTTGTGTATGTGCACATATAAAAAGACATATGCAATGTGCATAAAGAAATTTCTCGAGAACTTCATGAAGAGAAACACAAAGTTCTGGAGAACTTTATGGAGGAACTTATGGAGGCTTTTCCATATCTGAAATCAACAACAGCAACTCCAAGAATACAAGGAATGCAATGAATCTGAACTACAGAAATCTTGAAACAGCTGAGTAATAACAAAAACAAATATATAATATATATTCGATTTATGTGAAAGAATGACAAGCTGACAAGAAATAC
This sequence comes from Pseudopipra pipra, assembly GCF_036250125.1. Classification (NCBI taxonomy): domain Eukaryota; kingdom Metazoa; phylum Chordata; class Aves; order Passeriformes; family Pipridae; genus Pseudopipra; species Pseudopipra pipra. Next base: position 49,590,509 of record NC_087553.1, on the reverse strand, counting down.
AGTGAAGAACAGAATCTCTGCTTTCTGAGCAAACTTAAGAAAAAAGGAATTCCCATCACATAATACAGATATTCACTGCATTTCTTGTGCAACCATAATGTGATCTATAATAGATGAGCATGTAACGGGTGAGAACTAAGAAACTACCAGGATACTACATCATTTTGATATATTCAAAGAAACAGTATGCACAATTAAAGCTAAGAAATCCACTGAAACAGTTAAACTTTAGAAACATTGTTATAAACTTAACTCTAGAAGTCACGATATACTCCTATTTAACAATGCAGTCAAATTTATAATTTCAAAGATAAGTAAAGAATACAATGCAATTCTACGAAAAATTATCATTGAGGAAAAAATAGGGAAAATTTTCCAACAAAACGATGTATTTTAGATTTTAAATAGAAAAGGACAGCAAATGTTCAAATTATGAGATGGTGTTAAGAGAATGAGAGAAGTATTGGCTAAAGCATTTGTGATAGAAGACTAAATAATTCATCTTCACCAAACCCATTTCACTAGCTACATGACTAGTCTAAAGTTTCATGAATGCCTGTAAGGCCATGTAGAATGAGTATTTCCTAGCCTCAATGCTATAGAAGCCACATCACACACCCCAGAACACAAAATCCCAACTGGAACTAGTTGCTTGCCTTCAAATTATAGACACTAAGAAAAAAATAGCAAATTGAATCAGATATAACTGTTCTCTCTGAGCAGAAAGACCTCCCTAATAGAATTTATGCAATCTTATCTGCATGTGTTTGACTACACAGAATGTAGTCTAAAATGCTCAGTGTTTAAAGTAAAGTCTGATTGACAATAAACCCAGCTCATCTCATAGGCAGTAATTTATTTAGAAGAAAAAAAAAGAAAGAAAAATATGAATGGTGACAAAAGGCTCTTGAGCCTGGACTGTTAAGGTGAAAGGCAGAGACAAGGTGTAACCTTCTATTTTCTGGTGAAATAAAGGCCCCTTCCAAGAGACCAATTATCTAGCATTGACTCCTCCTTAGTATGCACCTGAAGTAGTCATTTGTATTTATGTTAAATAGATGTAAAAGTAGAATACTCTGTATTGACTTCACGCATTCAGACAGCATCATGTAGATGTGATGCCCTAAAACTAATTCCAGGCAAACAGCAAAAGTAAAACTGCCAACCACTTCAGTTTTTATTCTGGTATGGGAGGGTACTTAATGAAGAACACTGCTGAAATGCTCGATCATTTTGTTCTACCACCAGATGTATGGACATCCCTATAATACTCTGTAGCCTATCTAAACAAACCCACCAACCAACCAAGCCTCAAATCTCCTTCTTTCCCTTCAATTTTGAAGAAAAAGTCTCCAGTGAAATAAAATTAATGAAAATAATACAGTCTACACATGCATGCACTAACAGAAAGAAATCAGCCAAAGAATCTTAGGTACTAGCATTCATATTAAAAAAATTACTGAAAAAAATCAGCATGATATTTCAGGAAGGTAGACAGTGAGCTGACTCTGATGGCAATACCTATTTAAGCAAAAGTTTCTTTTGACTAAAGTTCCAGAAGTTAAAAAAGTATGTAAAATCAGATGTAGACAAAATTAAACACAATTAAAAGTATGGGGGGTTTTTTTAGATAGCTTATTATAAACTTTTCTGATATTATATACCCTTCAACTTTACACAGTTGGTAAGATTAGATGTGACAGTAGCACAGACCTTTTTAGAGAAATATATATGACAAACTTAGGCAGCCAGTAAGGGAACAATCATAATTTTGATAATCAATTTCAGAACTGAATTGAATTTCCAGAAATTATTTGAATGAAAATTAGCTCACAGCTAGATGGGGGTTGGTACATTTGCTTTAAATTAATCAGGTGGATAAAAATAAAATGATAGAAAAAAATAAACTATTATTTTGTAAATATTTACAGATTAATTCAAATTTATGAACTAGGAAAACTAATCAGAAAACAGATTGACAGCACCTCACACAACTTGATGATCATAAATCCAGACAATGTATCAGATTTCATCAGAATAGAGGTCATGTTTTAAATGAAGGTAGAATTTGTAATGCATTATTCATCCATATGAAAATATTACAGGGTGGGATACCTTTTTTATAGTTTATTACCATAGCATATTACAAAATGCATTTGTAAAATAAATGTTTAACTGATGAGTCTATGGCAAGTCGTTAGGAAGCATATTATAAGATGCAAATATTGTTAAAATACGTGTGCATGTTTAATGCATGAGTTACAGTCATCAGGCATGGTAAAAATTGTCATAAAATTTAACAAATGATAATAAGATATTTATAAATGGCATCTAAACATAACGTGTGCACAGAAAAGTAAATGGTAGTAAAATGAATTCTTGAATGAAGGCTCTTTTTTCCCTTCTCTTTTTACTCAGAACAAATCAAATTAGGTCACTTTTTTGGTCTGGATGCTAGTAAGCAATGTCTGAAACAAACTCTTCTCGCTAAGTTTCCAAGGCAGCCAGAAACTTCAGCCTTCAGAAGATTTCCAGAATAAAATTATGGACAGAACTCCATTAGCTCAGCAGCACTGATTAGCTTTAACAACATCTTCACATTTTTTCTTACGGAGAATTAAAATACACTGAGTAAATCTAAGTTATTACTTTTACAGACAAATTTTCTGAGGAGGCAAACTCAGTCTATAGTAGATGAGTAGCTGTAGCTCTATATTATAATTCTTTGTCTACTCATCAGAAAACCCAACTTCTACAGAGCAGGGAAGACACCCTTACCTTTCAAATTTTGTGCACTTGATTGCTGATCTATATAAACCTTGTACATGCTATTATAGTTTTTTTAATAATTCAATACCATACAGCAAACCATTGATCAGAGAAAAGGTAATTGTGTTTTTTGGTATATCTGTAGAACATAAACAAAGAGCTCTCAACAGAATATTTTCCAGCTGATTACAGAAACAAATTTGTCTTAAAAGAGAAATCTACATACATTTCATCTATGAGTCAGACTAAACAGCAGAGAAGATCCTGAAAATAATGTGTTCTTACTTCCAAAATCGTTAGATAATTGTCTAGGAAAATAGAAGAACAGATTGAGTAAGAGAGAGAGAGAGAGAAGGCAACTACAAGAAGATACCAGTCACGTCCTGCAAGATTTTTTGCAGAGATTTGCTGGTACGTGAAATCCTTCATAATTACAATACAGAACTTTAATGATTTCACTGTAACTAAATAATGTTATAAATCTCATTTAAATCTGCCAGCTTTCAGCTGCTGAACAAGATGATCTGCAGCTTCTGAAGCACAGTCAAAGAGCATTAGCTGGATCTGAGAAGTCTGATCCAGTGATAGGAATGTTGACATTGTTCTCTTAATTTTTCTCCAAAGTTTAACAAGATTGAATGCCTGGAAATAGGACCTAAATACATTCAAGAAAAAAATAAAGCACTAATTTTGACAGAATAAGCAAGGGGAAAAAAACGAACTCTGCATGTTTTAAAAAATAAACTTATTAATCCATAGATGAAGCATCTATTTCAAGCTTTTGAATACAAAGGGTTCTTGAGTCTCACATTCTGGGAGAATGTAAAAGGAAGATATCCTATCTTATCATCTCACCCTTCCCACCATTCATAATGCACCTGGAGTGGGCATTCAAAACATGGGATATTAGGACCTGACCCAGTATCACCAATTCTTATATTCCTCTAGACATAAACAATGTACTTAGAGGCCTGAATTTGGAGCTGATACAACGATATGTAAAGATAGACATTTCAGTTAGAGGACACAGTGCATGTAGCTTTACAAAGCTTACTCTATATCTATTTTACATGGAAGCACAAGTGACCACACACATCTGTGGAACATGCTTAAAAAACACTTCTCCCTTCTCACCTGTGGAACCCTATAAAACTTTCAGTTGCACATTATATATTTCCACACTGAAAGCTTTAGTGAAAGCACTAAAACAAGGTTCCCTGATGCAGACACAGTCAACAGCAGTCCTGAGACCCCAATGAAAACAAAACATATTCAACCCCAAGGTGCTCCTGCTACCTGCACATCATAGCTGGAGTAAACAGTGCATTAAGTGCCTCTGAACTTTCCCACTCAGGAAGGTATTCAGAGAATTTGCGGCTAGTCTCTTTTTCTTTAAAAGCCCTCACATGCAAGACCCTCCACAAATTATTTGTTTCTTTGGCTTTTCCAAACATAAAGGCAATGGCAAAGCACAAGAGGCTTTGAAGTCAACCCTGTGCTGATTCAATTCTTCTTGTGTGTGTTTCTTGTTTCCTAAAGATGTGACCATTCAGTAAAATGATTGAGCAATCAGTTCTTGGAAAAGAGAGAGTGTCTCAAAGTTAAATTGAAGGTCAAAAAGACACTGCTCAGAAGTGTGATGAATGTTGTGTAGGACACTCCCCCAACTGTCCAGAAATAGAATCAGTCCCAGCTTTCTTGTGGCACTGCTGGAACTGTTTAACTTCACTCGTAAAAGTGGACAACTTTCAAATCAATCCAACAGAGATATAAAAACCCAAAACACAAGAGACAACAAAACCAGAACACATAAAATTATCAAGATGTCCTAAAGTGACATCAGAAAAATTGAATATCATAAAAAAATTAGCAATAAGTAGTTTCTTTTTCATATGTTCTTTATTCCTTCCAAGGGTTACATGACAAGTCTTTAAAAGTTATATATATTGCTGCTGACTTTTTAATAAAGAAAATGGTCTTACCATTGCACAACCCTATTGTGCAATTACAAATGCAGGAAATCATTAATTAGAAACATACAGCAATGTTCCCTATACATTTCTGTAGCTGACATTGCATCCTCCTTTGTTAAGCAGATATGGCAGAATGATTCAGTAGAAACAAGGGAGCCAACAGTCTGCTCACTCATAGAGAATTTTAGTCAGTCAGACAAACTGAACAATATTTTCAGTTCTAAAGGACTATATATATTTACTGGAATTACTCTCAACTTAACAGACTTTAGAAACAGCTAACATCTGACAGTGACAGAATGTCTCTTTCAAGATCTAAAATCTTCTTTTATTTTTATTTTTGCTTTCCCACTTTGTCTTCTTTGTAATTAATTATTTGGAGAAAAAAAATGGCTTTTTTTCCTGAAGTACTTGGAAGTTTATGCTAGACACACATATCAGGGAAAGACCCACTACTCTAAACACGAATTAGCTTTAGTTTCGTGGTTTCATACTACAGTACACAAGGTGATAAAAGTCCAACTGAAAATGTGCAGCATCCATCATAAAGAAAAGAAAGAAACCGTAGCGTGCGTTCAGATTCACAGAATGGTACTGATACTCTTTGATTGTGTACCTGGAAAAGAAATTTCTTGCAGTAAGTAAAATAAGACTTTTCTTGAACTGGAAGTAAGAAGTGAAACTGAAATGAAGAATTCTATTATTTGGAGAATAATCAATGTTTTGTAATGAATTTCCAGTCATCTCATCTTTGTGTGTTTGCAGGTGTCTGTATTTGCATCCTTTGCCACATTCTTCATGCTGTTGGTGGCTTATGAGTTTATCACACGCAGATTTCTCAACAAACATGATTGTGTGACTAGTTACAACTTCTTCTAGCCCAAGGATCTACAGAAGTGCAAAGGAATGTCCTTTAAAGCATGTCCTTGAGGACAAGAGTTGAGTGTTTAGCTGATTAAAAAGATTAGCACAGCTAAATAAATTTTCTTTAAAGAAGGAAGTGTCTCACTTAAAAAGTATGAAATCCTAAAAGGAAAGACAATCCAAGGAAAGGAGATGGTTGGAAAAGTATCAGTAACACTTAATTTCAAAGTGTTAGGAAAGAGACTATACTGCACTGAAACAGGTAAGTTCTTCATGGCAATCAGAAGGCAGTGCTGTGTCCTTTCTAAAAAGAACAGGACAGTACCAAGGGATTATGAGTTTGGAGTTTAAATCTTTGTACTTCATGTCCCTCTTGACTGGACTATAATGGAGTTGCAATGGATTGTATCCAACAAATCCCGGCATTCATCTTTCAGGGTCCTGACCTAGCCTATCTGAAATTAATCTGATGAGATTTACACATTCTTTAGAAAAAGACAGAAGATGTTCTGTGGAGTAGAGATCCAGTTTACGCATGAACACAGGCTACTCTAGTCACAGTAACAGAGTATAGAGAAGTAAAAAAAACCAAATAAAAAAACCCCAGAAGAATACATACAGAATTTGGAATGCCTGTGATATGACTACAGTGGCAGATAGGACAAAACATAAATAATCTTCATGGGCATATAGTCCAAATCTAGAGAGACTGGAGTAGAAGGAGTCTGACACAAAGTCTCATACTTTCCTACGTTTCATAACTCAGGTGAAATTCTTCTCCTTTAGACAACTGAACGAGGAGTACCTTTTTGGCAGGAATTGTGCAAAGATAAGAAGGTTCTTGCTCCAAAAGGAAGTACTCAGGTCATAAAAGGTAAGAGTTTTCTATGCATTTATACACAGCACAATACAGTGTTCCAGGAATACAAACAATGAAGAAGCTGTGGTATAATTTGCTCACAATAAAGTCTAGAATCATAAAACTGTACGACAGGAAAGGTCTGAGATCAAGTACATATATCAAATATAAAGCCACTTTCCCCTGTGGCTTTCAAAGTACAGTTTTGCTTGGAGTTACATACAGACACAATGTATGGTCTGGAATAGTTGAACTGCATAACAGAAGTGGAGAGAGAGATAAGAAATGTTCCTTCTTCAGGTTACCGAATGTTATTTTTAGATTAAAATGAAACATCTCAACTTCCACATAGCATCATCCGATCATAGATCAAAATAAAATTGGTACTATAATATTTTTGTCAGCATACTTCTCAATCAAGTCTGAAATTCATCTCTAATCTTTACAAAGCTAAGTAAGATTCTTGGTCACCTTTAAATTTTGAAACATACGATATTCTTCAGTCCATTTTCCAGCTTATTACTAAATATATTAAACAACACTATTTAATGTCCAGGTCAGAGGTAGACAGAAACGTTAACCTTTTGCCATGCTGAAAATTGATGATATAATCCTACTCTTATCTTCTGTCTCTTAACTTGTTTCTAACTTACGATGGAACTTTTAACTTTCAACCAGAACCATTCAGTTTGCTTAATAATGACTCATGAAGGACTATGTCAAAGGCTTTTTGAATGTCCTTTTGAATCATATCTCTTGGTCTCACCTTAAAAAAAAAAATTATTTTTGAGACATTTACAAATATTTCTTGTAGACTGAAAATACCGGAGTCTTCTTAACACATGCAATAGAGATGTGTGTGCTCTGCAATTTCAGTAAACTTTGAGGCCATAGAAGAAGAGCATGATTTGTCCCCCTGAAAGGGCAGACTACCAGAAACTTACACCTAAATCAGCAATGCAGAAAAAATTTGTATTTTTTTCCTGTTAGAATGTAGAATTTCAATGCACATGGTAAATCACACAGGAGCTGAAAGACTCGGAAGCGGTAGCAGCAGCAGTAACATGGGAATCGCTGCAACTGCATGAAAGCTCCATGGTGCTGACCAGGACCATACTGCAGGCTTTGCACAGCCACTGAGCACTATGCAAGTCCATTGCACAGACATGACAGTCCTGTGCAAGACAAGAGATGACAGTGACAGACTGATAGGAAATTCCTATCATGATAGCAGGCAATGTATGTGTCTAAGTTCTCTATACATAAACTGGAGAAGTCTGAATGACTGACTCAGAGGAGGATAATGAGGTACTTCACAGTCATTACAGACAGCACAGGAGAAGGTACAATAGGGCTTATTTGAAAATCTAAAAGTAGGAGATTAATGGCTCTTTTTTTTTTTCTACTTTATGAAGAGTAATGGGTATCATGAAGTCACATGGTGAAGGATTATAAAACGGAAAACAAACTGCCTGTATTTGATGCTTTGAAGCAGAACTGGGGAAAGAAGCAGAGAAAGATGTTAGGAAAATAATCTGTGCAGAACAGTGGCGGCAATGAGACAAGGTGACATTTGCATGTGCTGAAAAGAGGCCAGATGTGGTAGCTGAAATTTGGAGAACCCTATTATGTGTTTGCACTGGTGGCCTATATCTAGTTCCAGGGATGCCCCTACCTAGGGAATGGCTAGTGCTGCTCTAGCATGAGCTGAAAACTTTAAGAACTACTAATATACTGCTAAAACTGCTCATTTTATATATAGCTATATAGGGTATAGACTATTTTAGTGTGTGCATACATGTATATATGTTATTCTGCAGTTTTAGTTTGAAACTAAGTGCCTTATTATATGCTGCAAAATCAAAGACTTTTCCTTAGAGGCTTACTACTGTAGCCATGGATTCCTGTTTATAGTTGATATTGTAAGTTGATGAAAAAATTTTTTTTATTTATAGGAGAAAAAGCAGCAGGTAGTCTTCAGATTAGCCTACAGTGATCTTCTAACAATAACATACCAAATGCTCCTCCTTAATCAATTAATTAATTCACTAGTTTCCACAACAATTAAAAAGAAGGGAAAAAATCAAACTAATGCACCAGACATTCAGCCATAGATCACAATCTGAAAAGAAGAAAAAAATTTAATAAATAACTAGTAAACCTAGCTATAATTTAGCCAAAGGCATTTTTAGCCAAGGTTCTAATAATCAAAGTAATGTGGTTGTATACAAGACCAAAACACTAACAAAATTTTCTTACTGGATACAGAAATAATCTTCAGACACTATAAATGGATAAAACTCACTGCTTGCTTGATACAAATTACATTGCCGACAATAAAGTGCATTTGAGAGAAAAGAAATCACTTTCCTATCAAGTGACAATTTTATTTGCAGCAGGAGGGAGAATGCCTCTGGAAAAGCACTCCATTGAATTTTTTGTTGTTGCAGTCTGTGCTGGAGCTGGCTGTTCAGAGTAACTATTCTCAAATACTGTACTGACACAAAATGAAATGCTGAAAGAAACTTAAGCACAGTGTGATATTCCTTACCTAAGATATATCGTGAGCTAACAGAGGTGACATTTGAAATATTGGACTAGGTCTTCCCTGTACTTAAAAAGGCAGAATTACAAAAAAAATGTGTGCTGATTTTGTCCACTGAATGGTTTGCTTGACGGTCTTCTGCAAAAGTATTACCTAAGTTTACAGGACGAGAACACACATATTAAGTTTTTGGTAAGTATCTGTCCTCATGTCATATTGCAACTCACTTTAGCTGCAGGCTTCAAACAAGACACTTTCCCCTCTACAAGACTCAAAAAGCAGTGCTGGTTTGTAGGGGGAAAAAGGCACAAGGGACTGTGTATGAGAATGTATTTTAGAACTTCAGAAACCTCACCCTGTGATTTTTAAAATTTCCCTTTAAATATACGTAAATGATACTTCCTGAATTACAGCTTATTTGTGCTTTGTAACACAGACATTGAAGGAGTTCATGTACATTTTTAATACATTTTCTGCAGTCCACAATGAGAATTCTCCTTTTCTAATGGAATTTCACCTTTAGAAAAAAATTAACAAAACCAAAACTGTACAAAACAAAAACAAAGCATGTAAAACTCTAATGAAGCTGCTTGTAACATTCAATGAAAATACAAGACAAGCATCTCTAGGCAAGCCTTCTACCAAATAATAATAAAAAATTCCATATTTTAAATGCTATTTTTAACCTCAGAGACATTGTTCACATTTTCTATTAAATTGTTATTTTTAGACAGTACTCTGTGTAGTATGATCCTCTTAATCCACAATTCAGGACTGATAATCATTCTTTCCTTTGTACATTTCTAGGAATCTGCTGAAATGCTTGACTGCCTAAACTAGGGTAATTTCCTTTATGCAGTTGTAAATTAAATTTTGTAGAAGTGGAGAGTGATTTAAAAAAAAAAGTCCTTTTAAGAAACTTAATACATCAAATAAAATTCAGGAGGTAGAGACACTCACAGCTCTGAAGGAACATAGGGAGGCAGAAAAAAACAAGAAGCGACAATTTTACAGTTACATCATATATGCTTTCCTCACCCAAGCTGACATATAATGTAGGATATTTTGTATAAACACAGAGCTCATGTTACTTTTATCTTGGAATACTTTCTCACGTCTTGAATACACCAATGAAGAACACTGACCGATTCATAAATATTTCCTCCTGCTTATCGGTCATTTTCCTCAGAAAGACACAAGTTGTTTACTTTATATTCTGTCAGTTCAAACTGTGCCGAAGTGACTAAGTCCAGTAAAATAAATAATACATTTCCTGGGAAAAACACATGACCAAAAAATAAATTTGAATAAAAGAAGATACAGAAATTAAAAAAAAAGAAAAAAAGAAAAAACTGTGACCTTACTATTGTGTTAATTAGCAAGCACTGAAAAGATAAAAAGATCAAAATTCGAGGCAATAACTTAAAGAATGTAGTAACTTATTTTAAATTAATAGTAATATTAGACAATGCATTTATATGAAGTTGATATATATATCTAGAAAACTTGCTTTAAAAAGTACTTTTTAATCACTTAATAATTTACCCATAGAAGTCCTAACTCCACCAAATATTTTTACAGATAGGGAACATCAAATTTGCAGCAGCCCATCAAAAGTCCTACAACTAATGATTTGGATTCTCTGCAAGTTGTCCAGATAAAAGTTCTGCTTTAGATGTTTTTCACACAAATTAAGGTTTTGAAATGAATATATAAAATTTAATTCCTAGTTTGATCTGTGCTTCACACATTTGTGTGGATGTTTATAAGAAGATCCAGGCACTAGATATACTGAGACTGAAGTACTAAACCAACCAATACCAAACCCAAGCCATTGCTTATTCACCATGTAGATCCTGACTTTATTACCTGGTTGTTCTTGATAGAGCTGAATGAGATCTTTCAAAGAGATGACAATGATACCACCATGGGCTGTAATTTGAGCTGCAGTTTTTCTCCAATACAAATGAAACTGGTCTCTATTTCACATCACATTACACAGAGAAAGCATATGAAGTCAGGCTAAGGACTTGTATTGATTGCATGTTTTCACATAGTTTTCTCCAAATACATATGGAGGACTGAAAACTCGTTATTCTTTAATTTCTACAATATTTTTGTAATCTGAACTCTCCCTTAAAGCACCTTGACAGTTAAAGAGCATATCATATTAAAAAAAATAATTTATATTTAGACAGGAAAAAATGATAAATTGCTCTATCATATAATGCCGTACTTTTCTAGCAGCAATATATAAAACAAAAGTTAGGTAAGTGAATACTGAGTTCATTTATTTTCACATGGAAATTTCATCCAATTGTTAAACTGACTTCAGAGTTCCACACTGCCATTCAATCCAAAGGATTCCTTTCAACTTACTATAGATCCTGAAGGGCCAGCAGCTTGGAAAACTAATAGGGAAAGGCACAATGTTTGAAGAGCCTCTTTTCTACTTAACTGTAAAATGAGAAAAAATCTCCAAATTTAAAAAGGTCAGTCATTATTTTCATTTGAACAGCGGTGATAAATGTCCAAGATGGTTTGTTATAATTAAGCTTGTAAAGTGACTATTTAAAGCATTCATATGCCACTATAAGCACCTCAGATAAGTAACCTGAAAGAACAGTCAAGAAAGTACTTGATTTAGTATGAAGACTTTTGTAAATAAATTGAAAAACCCCTCCTTCAAGGATTCAATTATAATCCCACAGATACAATAATTAAACACACTTCATGTGAAGTTGATCAGGCATTGATATACACTGATATACAAGGTAGCTTTATACTCAAGCATTGTGCAAAAAACAATTATTTTCACTTAAATCATCTTCATGCATGAAGTAATGGAATTTCCATTTTACAGATGGGAAAAGTGAGTCGGAGATTATGGATGGCTTGCTCAAAATGATTTGTCATATTAGCAGAATTGGACAACAAAATTCAGAAGACAAATCCACTTGTTATACATTCAAAAAATTCTGTTCTGCAGGTAAACACACATGAATTACAGCGCCTAGACTAGAAACAATAAGCACCTTCAACTTCACTGAAACCTAAGGAGCTGTGGGCTCTTATCTCCATGTTAGGTCATGCCCTCTAGAAGCATATGAGGCAGAAAATTCTAAAGCAAAGCAAGCCATAAGAAATTCTGAGCACATTTACAAAGGGCAGGTACCTGTACTCTGGCCCTATTTGTGTATTATTCTTTCCATGAGTACAATATAACCGTACTGGTTTATACAATACTTGTAGCCAAAATAAAATGGTTATATCTAAATTGCTACAGCACCTGCAAGGTACAGATTAGGATCACAGACTGCTTGCCTGAGAGTGAGTGCCTCATGCAATCTTGGCCTTTCCTAAGTGTAAGTGTGAACACAAAAGGGAGGGTAGGAGGAACGATAAAAATATCTTGTGATCACAACATATTTAAATAAAAATAATCTGCTCTAACTGAAATTTCATATCAGAAACCAGCAAACAGATTTCCATCTAAATTATTTTGTCAACAGCATTAGTGGTATCCTTGCTAACCTTATTTGGCATCAGTGAATAATTAGATACACAGGGGTGTGACTCCAATTGAAGGTGTTGGCATCGTATCACTCTGTGAAAATATTAGCTATGAGGTTAACTCCAATTTTCTCTTCTTTAATTAAATGCACATGGTACTAATGAGGTAACCTACTGTTCCTTGATAACACTAATTAGCTAAGAGGAGAGCACACTCTCACACTGCAATTTAAACCTAAAAATAAGGTTGAAATATGCTAATTGCAGGCAATTTAAAACAGTACAAGTTGTAGAACTAGTCATAATAAGCAAAACCAACTGCTTTACAGCTCTGCAGCTGTAACTTTGGTTAAAATCAAAACACCCCACATAATTTTAGAAGCTTTTGGCAAAATATCCACCAGACTCCTCAAAAATTGTTACTTAATTCACAATATACAATATAAATGAAAAAAATAAAAAGAAAAAACCTACCATCTTTTTTGCGTATCTAGGAAAAGTTAAATATCGCCCGATAAATATGAACAAAATCTGGTTAAGTCTATGCAGAAAAATATATTTTTTTAGCCTAGTTTGAAGCCATGAATTTTCCCAAACACTTTAGAGCTTCCTCTAGAGGTGTTCAGCAGCTGCAGTTTACACTGATGCCAATGGAGTCCTGAGTGCTCAACTTAACTGAAAGTCTGGCCTCAAGATTAGAATTTAGAATGGGGGAAAAAAGTAGTAAGGAAACATGTTTTCTTTAGAACATTTTAAAGAACATATCTGTGATTCTATGTACAACTTCAAAGTTCCTCAAATAGCACCATTTGGTACTGTAACATCCCACATATTCTTTACGAGGTAACATAATAGACGGTTCAGCTTAGCCAGTGAATTGTAGACAAAGTTGCATAGCACATTAATTTGCAATAGCAATTTTAAATTTCTTGCTTTAAAGCTCCAACTGTTGAGCAGAGAAAAGAAGATGGACAGACTTTTGCTATACGAGCTACTTTGCTGACTAATGCGTGGAGTGACAGAGTTCTGAGCTTTGGCAGAGATAGATTGCCTTTTTTTTTAGTATTTTTTTTCTCCTTTATTGAAAGAGAGTAGCAATGCAAAGAAGATAAAAGGATTGCAAGACAGTGATCCTTTAATGAGACAGAAATTGGAGATCTTTACTGAAAATAGGCACAGGAAAAGTCTTGAACTGAATGGAAATAGCACCTCCCACATGACCAAAATGATTAATCTTATTTTCTGATTTGCTAAAGAAAATAAAAAATAAAGTGAAAAGACATGTGTTGTCATTCCAGAAAGAAATAAAATCTGTATTTATAGATATGAATGTATGCTGCACATCTTATAATCAGCAGACTTCCATAAGGCGTAATGAATTATAAATAAAAAGTATATAAGTTGTCTGACTTTACAATACATCTTTTGTTATAATTTTAAGTAATTACATATGCCTACAGTTCATTTTTCAGGTGTTGAAAATTTAATTCCCCTTTAGAATTGTTAGATCAATGCTGTAGTGTGATCCAGCTTCCTAATTCAAGTCAATAAAGCTATACTACACAAGGGTCCAAGAAATGTCCATTTCACATTTCCTAACACATTATTACAACTGATAGATTTTCCTCAAGGACCCCAGCTATGATATGCTACAAGAAGAGGGCAAGAGTAATCAAAAGAGTTACTAATGTCTCTTTTGCTAGGTGATTCTTAGCAGTATCAGAGAATCTGCTTAGTAGAATTTGTAGGTTACATGAATGGATGGACTATTTTCAGTTGCAGAGGAGAGCAAAAGACCCCTAAGTGCTCTTGCCAGTCTAAGTTGGGCATCAGATTTATCCTGATTCCAACTCAGGGACTGATTTAATTCTTCATGTGTGAGCAAGACTAATTAAACGATAATACAGATGTTGAGGTAACTATCAGTATCTGTGCACCTCAACAAAGCAAACAATCATCCACTCCTGAAACCAGAACTCTCCATGAGAAAACCTACACGCTGTGGATGTAAACAGCAATGGTCCTGACTTAGGCAACTACAATGATATAAATGGATGCAAACATACCCAAATCCAGTCCTACTTACTTACATGATTTTCCGTATGGCCAAGGAAATTGCTGGTATTCCACATGAAAATGCTGCCTTAAATGTGTATTTACTAAAGATAATGAAGACTACTGAAGTAGTTGTTGATTTATTTTTTTTTTTTACTTATTTAAAGGTAAAGAAATCCTTTTATTTGATATCACTATATTTAACATCAAGTTCGCAGCTGCCTTTACAGAGAGGAACAGGGACACAAATATGCAGGTATTCTGCCTGTCCTATTTCAATAACTAAATTAACTTGTGCCATAATAGCAGAAGTGAGAGTGGCTATTTGGCTTGCTCACAGAAAGTTAGGAAACAAAATTAGAGTGCAAAGGCATGTATATATATGGCTGTAATCCATCCACCTCTGGAACATCTTGTGGAAGAAAATCAAGGAATTGGAGCAGAAATAATCTCTTATTCCACTAATACTGCAAAAAAATTACTAGAAACTCATCTCTTAAAATCCCTTATTTATTTTCTGAAGCTTGCGGTCAGAAGAGCCATACAATTAACAAAATTATGTAAAAGTAACTACTAGTCCACAATAATTTTTAAAAAATTAAAACTTAAATAACTTCAAGTAAGTGTCAATTACACAGTGCAAGAAGTGTTAAAAAGAGATTAGTGTTACTGGAAGACACTTTTTTTGTCTTTTTATTTGCTATATTTTGCTCAATTTTCAGGCTTTTTTTTTTCCTAATCTCAAAAGACTTCCCACAGAAGTCAGTGAGAAATGTAATAGAGTCAAGAGAGCTTGGGCCACGTTCCTACTGTTTTAAAGCAGTGATTTATAAGGGTGATAGAATCACACAGTTCTCCAATACACATAATCTTCTTTGTGTAACAACATCCAAGTTGCCTCTTTATTTCTGAGACAGAAAGCATAACTATGGTGAGTTCTAAGTGACATGGGAAGGTATCCATATTGCACGGCATGAATAACATTTCTGCATGCAAACATCTCCAATGACAACTAGTCAAGTGGAAGTAAAACTTTTCTAAATGCAAAGACAATTAACCCCACAATAACATCCTACTGAAATGATGCATATAATTCAAATTGATTAGAAAAAGAGGTTGCCATTTTATCCGGTTGACAGTTGTACTTTAAAGTTATACAATCAGGCTAACCCTATAGAAAAGCTTTATCATCTTCAGCTTACATAATGAAATTCCTGCCAGTCTTTTCTTTCTTAAATAGTTTGTATTCCATTAAGAGTGTGCTAATAACTGAATGAAAGATTTTATAGGTAGCTAACAGGCTGTGAAGCAAACAGTTACCACTTAAGCACGTCATAAATCACTGCAATTTTAAATAATTTGCTAAAGGATGACTTTACTGAGCATAAAGTCATTCCCCTTCTTCAAGAGTGCTTTAGAGAAAAATAACTCTAATGAAAGAGTTGTTTTCTTTAAATGTCCTGCTTACACCTTTTAGGTTGTTCTCAAGAAGAGACCAGTTGAGCTTTGAGGATAGTGAATTGGAAGAAAACTGATGCCATTGGGTACTGCACTGAATTCAATAACTATAGTTTTTTGCTTTCTTCCTGAAACATATCCAGAAAACAAAACAGTGTTTCCTTTTTTTTCTTGCAAATAAATAGGAAAGCCCATCTGAGCCACAGCCATAGGAAGCAGAAAAGCAGAAAGACCTTGTTCTAGTCTTGTTTTCCTGGTAGCCAGCTGTTGGCAGCTGGTGCCCTCAGCCTCTGCTTCCTGAGAAGCAAGGATTTTCTCAACTGTTTGGCCCAGATTCCCAGTTAAAAGTATCCCAGCCAGTGCATAAAGCTCAGTTTCAAATATTTGACCTACCTCACTGGCAGCATATATAAAATTGTCCTGTATATATATATATATGTGTATGCAGACATATATAAAAAACAAGTATCTAGTATTTTCTTTTAACAGAATATAAATTACTATGAATCAATACCATGTGCAAAAGATATAAGGAAGAAAATACACTAACACTTAGAATCATAGTGCTTTGTGATTTTTATAACAGGTAACTTTTGTTAACTAGGTCTGTATTATAAGAAAATAAAAAGCTCCCATAATTTCTTAATTTTGGACATCCTTTGATACCAACTCCCTCTAATCTAAAAATAACATAAAGCTTAGGCAATCATTCAAAAATCTATGCATACTAGCAACATAAGGCAAATAATGTTTAAAAATATATATTTAACTCAGATACCCAGTTTATGATTGTTTAAATAGAGTAGGTCTTAGGAAGTAAAAAATCCTTTTTAAACACATTTTCTCTCCAATATATACTTCTTAGAGATTTAAAGTGAACAAGGCATAAAGTCTATAAAGGTTTTTCATCATCATCATCATCATCATCATCATCAAGGTTTTTAAATATAAAGTAAATGGCTGAAGATCAAAAGCTGTCCTGCTAAAGGGTTACATGAAATAAAAAAATAACAACAAAGAAATATGAGTTCATTAGTTCTATGAATTAGATTTTAAAACTGCATCATAGATATATTTTTCTAAAGAAGACAAAGCAGATTATAATATGTTTATACAATATATATAAAATAAATTGCTACACAAGAAAATGTCACATTTTAGAAATGTTTCACCATATGCTAGAAATTTCTTCTTTATAAGCTCATTATCCAATAGTAGCTCTCAAGAATAAAGTTCATTTACATGTAAAATAAGAGTATGGTCTACTCTTTAAAGGCACAATGATAAACACACCAATTTCACAATTACTTTAATATGAATATTTGCATAATCTGCCTTCTACACCTGTTCTTAATTTGAAGCAGCTGCAGAACAAATCACACCACATAATCTGAATATGCCACCAAGTCACATAAACACACCAATCCTTCTTATCAAGTTTTTGTTTTGTTCCATTTGCATGCTTGTTTTGAATTTACATGAACCCATAGAAAAAAGCTTTTTGGTTGGACAATTTATATTCATTAGAGATAAAATATAGTGGTTAAACTGCCTTTTTTTTTGTTTGCCTTTTTTTTTTTTACTCTTTTACTGTTTCCTGTAACAATGAGCATTTAATTTCCATGACTAGATGAACAACACATAGACACTCAATATTTTACAGCTTATTGCACTAGATACACCTCCAGTGAAGTGTGTTAAAAACATCTGCAGTCACCATATAGTACAATAAAAGTGTGCCAACAAAATTCTTACGCTCTAAGCAAAATAAGAAGGAATGGTCACCACTTCATTTTCTTTCAAAATCACTACTTTCCACTTTTTGGAAAACTCTGAACTTTGTGCCAGCAGCGTGAAAGGAACAACATAACCACAGTTGACTGATAACTCAAAATGACAGTTCACACACTAATGACACATTCTTTCTACATGTATGCTGCTCCTTTTTTGATATACAAACAAGAAATAATTGAGTAACTTAATACACTGACTCTCCTCTTCCTATACATTCTGACTGTCATTAGGCCCCATTCTGTAATGTTAAACTCATTCAAACAGAAAGAAAGATGACGGAAAGGCAGCACATGTGGGAAATAACTGAATACATCACACATGCCTGATACAGAGATGATCGTGAAGGATAACACCAAATGCAAAATGCTAAATACTAATACTAATTCTAAATTCTTTTTTAGTGAATAATAAGCAGCATAGACACAGAACTCAATGCTCTTGTTTCCACAGCCTCCTCAGGAAAAATAACCTGTTACAGAGCCTGTGTTGCTAATGAGGGTGTTGTCTACAACCTCTAAACTGATGGTTTTGCTAAAAGGAGAGAAGACTCTTCTATGTTTTAGAACAAATATTTAGGACGGATATGCTTTTGACCTGGGATCCATGATCAAATACTCTGCTACACATAAAATTCATATCACCAAAATAAAGTCCAGTTATAAATTGTTGGGCCATGTTTGAACAATCTCAGCCATTCTGACAGTGAATCATCACTCAGTCACAGGAGCTTTGTAATATAGGATATCAGCTCCTCTGGTGGCTATCAAAAAGTGTAAAAGTTTTTATATTAAAGTGATAATAGAGATAACATTGTACTTTATATGATTCTTTCAGTGCAGAAAAGAGCATGGCATCTGCCTGAAGCTGTCACGTCAACATGAGTTGACACTGCTTTTCCAGGTCTTGCCTTACAGTACAAACAAGTGGGCATCTTAATGATCAGCAAAATCAGGCACTGCAGCAGAGAAAAATGATAACCAGTCTGGACAAGATGTAGGACCATGCTAAGCTGTTATCAGAAATGAAAATGGGCAAAGAATTAGACAAATTATTTTGAGATTTTTTGATATTAAAATTGTGTATATTTAATTTAATAGTAATCAATTTCCTGTAACACAATAAAAAGGAAAAAAAGATTTTGTAAAGAGAGACATTCTACAATGTGAAGCAGAGGCCACGCTGCATACCTCCTGGGAATCATTTACTTTGATACAGATGTCTGGTACTTCCTAGTAGGTGACTTAGCAGGATTCTGGACTGGGAAATTTCTTCCTATTCCTTTCTTCCACCAAATATTTAGCCTCTCCAGGCTAAAAAGAAATAAAACAAATTTCATAATTTAACATTATTTTATAGGTTGACTGGATGAGATACTGCATCAGTCTTTGCTGAGCATGGTTTTAGGCACACTAAGAAACATCCCCGTAGTTGAGTCAAATGACTCAGAAACTCTCTGTGCTGATGTAGCAGAAGAAATTGCACTGTTTGCTATATCCTACCCAACCAGATAGACATGTCAACTAATATTTATACCTCTAGACACCACAAAACACAATCACACATACACTTACAAAACAAAATAAGAAAGAACAAAGTTAAACAGTTCCTGCACATTAAACCAAAGTTTGTACATCCAAAATACCCAGTTTAGGAAGAAAAGCACCTCCTGATGTTAAACATTACTAGAAACCAGGATTCTGCTAAAGAACAAATAAAAAATAAAAGTCAAAAATATCATCAAATTTATTTTAAAATAATTCTACCAATATAATAACATGTAGAATCTGGATAACATGCCCAACATATTGCAAATCTTTTAATATTAGATTAAAAACCCTGACAAGTGCATCAAATGACACAACATGATACCTACATCAATTTGTTCATAGTTCGTTTCAAATGCAAAGCTGTACTGTCATTTTAAAACTCAGAAAATTCTTGAAAGAAATCTCTGTGGAGTTTGGTACGCACACTTTTCCATGAGGGTTATAAAAGCTGCTATTCTTCCTGATGAGGCCTTCAGTTCCCCTCATACTTTTTCCCAATGATAAACACTCTTATCAAAGGAAGAGTGGGATGGATGACTACACTAGGGAGAGTTGATCAGCAAAAAAACTGGCACAATCTTTTATCTAAAATTAGCCTCAATGTAAGAGATGTAAATCATAAATTGCCCCCTAGGAGTAAGATCATACCCTAATCTTTCATATATGTCTTATGGTTGAGGTGAGCCATTTTATCATAACCATACCAAGTACTGTTTCCTCTCTTGGATCTCTGAGAGAGTGGAAACATAGACATTGGTGTTAGGAAAAGGGAAACTCAAAATATTTTTTAATTTCTAATACCTCCTAGTACAATTTCTTTGCTGCTTTTGTCAGAGCTGGAAGAAAATCAGGGGGGATAAAATTGTTCTCAGTGAGATTAAACATATAGAAGATTTACTTTTACACTGAACAATTAGTTTTTAAATGTATATCTGATATTTTAATTAGCAAATCAGTATAGCCAGAAACATACCAAATACATGAAATACAACAAAAATGTCTCAACTGCATATTGAAATAAATATTCTCTCAAGCTAGGTCTGTGTTCTGCCACTAAGTTACTCCTTGTCATGTTCTTTTAGCACAAACTTAACTTTCTACGGCTTTGAAATTCAGCTTATTTCAGAACAGGAGACCGTCAATAACAGACTTGTACTTTGTCTATTTTCATAGCAGCATTTTATATAAGGTTGTATGTGGACTATACCCCACAATAAAATTAAAATTAGCCATTATACCTAACTTTAATACAGTGTTTCATGGTTGCTTTCACTAACTTAATAGTAGGTGATAGACTGATACATCAAAAGAACAGAACCTACTTTAAGAATTGTGTTGTGGTTTTTTTTTTAAATGCTCCCTTCACTTCTACAGAGGGCAGTCTTTTTCTCCTTTTTTTATTGACTGTAGGTTATTTGAATAGGAACTGAAGACATAAAATTTGGAAGATCCTTTTCCCTTACAACTGGAAAGACACAGCAATCCTGTATCTAGGATCAAGAATCTAAAGATCTAGGCTTCACTGCCTGTATGGTCAAAGTAGTAACATAGCTACAAACTAATGGAAGAGCCATATAGCTGCTTCCAATGGAACCGAGGTATTACTTTTCTCTTTTTGAAGAGCCCATTTTTATCACTCTCATATCATGACACGTTGAGCATCTGATTGACTCTGTGGTGTTAGAAAGTGGCTAGGTAGCTTGAAATTGTTTAAGGGATTAACTATTTTTCTTGAGCGCGATCAAACTAATCCAATCTTTTCAACACAATGCAGAGTAATCATAGCTAGCAAAATGCACACTGCATCATCCTGATGTCAGTATTGTATCACAAAGCAAATTGTTCCTTAAGAGGTTGGACTGGGAAAGGTTAGATACTTTTAGGGACTTTAGTCTTCAAAGTACACTAAAAGTAGTTGTGAGAAGTCCAATGGACTGTGATTTGTAACATGTGAAGTTTGCTGGTGGAACCAGACTGTTCTTCGAGGGAAGTCAAGTCACTTGGATGGCCAAAAGCAAGTCATCAGGAACTAAAATATGTTGGCTTCTGGATAGTGCTTGAAAAGATGGAAGAATGGTACAGAGAATGAAACCAAATAATAATTTAGCCTACTGGGCTGCCTTTACAGTGGTCAATACTCAGTGTCCAGAGAGAACAACCACAGTGACAAACATAGAGATGGGCTCCAGAGCTTGGATATATATTGCTTGAAAACCTACATCATCCTTTCAGTTTAATTTCATGTCTTACTCCAAGAACTGCAAGAGAACAACTACATCCTGTGAACCCTCAGTACTTGTAGCTGTAGCTAAAAGGCAACTCTGCAGGCATAAAACACAAAAAATGAACTACAAGAGATGGAGGGATAAAAAAAGAGCAGAGATACCTTAGGATCTGTATGGATCATATCTCCTTCTCCTTTACTCAGTATTATTCAAAACTTGAGCCAATGGATTCTGGTATTCCCTGAAAAGTGTAAATAATGTATACCTATACCTTGTGCTCACACAGTTGGGCATGAAATACACTCAGAGATGTACGAGTATAAACTAGTTGCCTGCTGTTCAGTCCCACTTCAATAGGTACGTCAATGATGCATGTCTCCATGGGCCTCTGCAGTTCTTTTGCCTCCTTGTACTCTGCTAGTGGTGCCCGAATGCACTGTATGCTCTCTGGGTATCTGACTCACATTAAAATTGTGTACAGTTAATAACACAAGAAGACCCAAATCTCTAACCTAAAGCTTTTCATAACTACTAAGAAGAATAAAAGTTTCATCCTAACAATGAGATCAAAACTGAGGATGAAATCTACTGCATTTTAATTTTAAAAACAGTGGGTGTTTGACCGTGGACTGGTGGTCAGGCCAAGTGTCTAGATAAAAACCGTTCCTCATTGTTTTTTCTCTATCAGAGGAAGCACACTAACTATGATTCTATAAAGGATATTATTCTTATGTAAAAAAACCTGAAAATTAATAATTAATAATAACATTAAAATTTTGATATGTAATGAAATGAAAATCACAACAATAAACATCCCAGAATGAAAAGAGGAAGAACAACCTATTCACCTTTTTTGTGGCACCGTTCTAAAGGCTCTGTGGTTTTGGTGTAATCACCAACAGAAAAACAAGGACAATATAAAATGATCTGCCAGTTAAAACGAAGGCTTTCAAAACCCTTTTAGAATTTCTGTTGAGAGTTTTACAGACAAAAAATAGTGACTTAAGCAGCAAGGATTCTTCCCTGAAATATGATTCTGTTTATGAGTTCATCCTAAAATCTTTGACATTCACAGAGGTTTAACTGAGAACCAATTTCTGTGCAAATCACGTATCAACATCTCTGACACATTTAGATCCCACCTTAAATACAAGAAGGGGTCAAATTCTGCTATCAGTAAAATTAATTAGAGTTTTCATTTAAAAAAGCTGAATGATTCCACACATAATAAAAGCATTATCAAATCATTTTGTGAGTTTTCATTATACTGGAACTTATTTTAAAGATGATGTCATTACTGTATTCAAACCTTTCCAAAAACTACTTCCTATAACTACTCTCTTACTATACTCACAGTAAAAAAAAAAAAAAAATAAAAAAAATCAAATGAAATTTGATAAATATCTTATATTGACAGTCCAGGTCCTATAATCAATTGGCATATTTCAGTTTATCTTGACAATGTTACCAAAATCTCTGAGGATTAAGAAATTAGTCTTAACAGCTGCCTGTTAAACAGTATAATTTCTGGATGTATTTTAGGATACTATTAGTTACAAATATTAAGGCTGATACAATAGCGCTTACAAATATTCTAAAGAATCAAACACAAAGTCATAATTATTTGTTTATAGAGGTATTAGCTGTAGTATTACAGTCAAACTGTACCACACCAGTCCAATTACAATGATTGAATACTCACTCAAAGAACTCTACGCAAGTATTCTCTACCCAGAAAAAACCGCAAACCAGAACAAAACAAAACATTTTCCTAGACTAAACTACTTTGCCAAATGCTAAACTACCATGACTTTTCTTAATGTGGAAAAGAGCCCTCTCTCTTAATCTTGACTCTGAGACTTATTGGGTCATATTATATGCCAGGCTCTAAAATGGCTGCAATAATAATGATCTCATAAGTGGGCTGTTAGACTAATTAATTTTATTTTCAGGCAGTGTGAGACAACCACCTCAACACTATAAACACTCTAAAACATCATGAAAGTAGGTATTTTTCAAAGAAAAAATATTTTGAAAGTTGGTGGGGTTTTTTTAAAATAAATTCTGACTCTTGTTTCATTTTCCATGAAAAGCAAATTAGTTTTAGAATGAAAGTCTTCCTATTAAAAATGCCCATATTTATTAAGTCAGTGGTATTTCTTACAAGTCTTACTGATAATTATGAAGTCAATACATTTTTGTATCTAAGAGCCTGAAAAAATTCAGACTATATAAAAGGATGTGAAAGATACAGCTACTTAGATTAGGCTCATAGAAATCACTATCTTTTGTTGTAATCTAACAAGTGAGGATTAAAATAAAGAAAATGGTCATACACTGAAAGTGAATTTAAATAGATGAAATATTGTGAACTTAGTATGGTACCTGTATTTTACTATATTCCAGTCACTATCTAGTCTTCAGTGTTTTCTATTCATGAAACAGGCCATACAGACAATAAAATTAACTTTTGAAAAAAATAATAAACTATCATGTTCTTTAAGGTATTTAATGTAAATTTTATAATTTTAAGAAGGCATTAAAATCCCTTTAAAATAATCTGTTGATATGGTGCACCATGCTTATTGAGAGATCAGCACACTATTCTGTTCCCTAGAATTTTGCTAATGGCTTCAATGATTCCTTACCTTTTTTAAGAAAACAGTAACAACAAAAAATCCCATAACACTACAGAACTAGAAGATACTTTCTGAGTTTTTTTTTTTTCTTAATTACTCTAATTCACATCATGTAAATCCCTTTCTAAGCTGGTCAGGCTGTATCCTTAAGTAGGCAGTGTGTATGGGAGGTGGCTATTGGTGCCAGCACTTCTACCAGAACAGTATTCCAGAAACTCTCTTCTCTGCATAGTGACAAGCTTTCTTTTTCATAGTTCATTCATGTTTACCTTAGGTACATGAGGCTTTTCATGGTATCCTACCCTACTCTTAAAACAGAAACATACATTGTTTTGCCTATGACTTCACACCACATATTCTATTAGGAAATATTTTACTTTAATTTGGTAATTTGATTTGGTAATTTGATTTTTCACAAGCATCCATCCCATAGCTATCTGTGCACTATAGTACAGCTGCATCAATTCAGAAATCACTTTTACAAGCACAGAGTTGATTTTGATATTTTTTTCTGACATTGTGTTACTACATTCATTCGATATTGTGGAGGCTGTCTTTCCTATAAGACTGAGAGTATATTTATTGAATAAATGGATTTACTGTGAACACTTAGGGGAAAATCTCATTCTTCATTTATACTTCAGGTTCTTGGTAAGATCCTTGAAGCATATTGATGTTGCTGACACACTGTACAGTTCCCTTTGTACATATATTATTATACAATTGCTTTTCAAAGCTTCACATAATCAAGTAGTAAAGCACTGAAGTAGTGTTTAGTAAATTTTTTACCATTAATTCTCTTTCATAACACCTTCATCTGTTTATCTGAAGAAAATCATATTAGAAGCATAAGAAGGCATAAAAAGACTTAGAATATCAAAGTGGCAATTGCTGGACAACCCCCTTTCACAACAAGATGGGCTGTTATGCTTTTCCACTGCACTATGTGACTGCTTTTTCAGTAGCACACACAGTAACGATTTTCTTCTATAGCATTACTGTGAACTGCATGATCATTTGGATTATTTTAACAGTTTTTAATACAATTTTGCATGTATACAGCCCAAGTGAAGGCAAACTAAAATTAACATCTCTGTTGATCTTGGCATACATTCAGATTCCTGATTAGCCTGCTCCTCATACTCCCAGTAAAGTCAGCCTGCTCGGTAGAGCAACTGGACAACTATGGCACAAACTACAAAATGTCTAACAATTAGAAAATGTCAAGTAAAGAATTCAATTCACAAATCAAAAATTAATCCAAAAAGTATGGGAAGTAATCTGCTCAAGGAATGCCTTGAACAGCCGTGGAGAGAGACTGAATTTTCATGTGCAAAGTTGCATATGCTACTATTGGCTGAAGAACCTTCATTATTTAGTCACAGAGCTTTGGTTTTGTCAGAAAATTTCCTTGACTTTTATAATTGCCTGATGAAATGAAAAACCTTCTGGCTGTAAAAAAACAGACAGACTTTCCTTAATAATAAATTAATTAGAAACAATTTTAAAACATCTACACCCATCTAGAGCATTCACAGAATATTTTGTTCGGTTGCTTTTCCTGCTTTGGTAAATGCTAAATCAACGTACACTAATGCGTTTTTCAAATTCAAGAGTATCAGGAGACCCTTGTGTGAGTGGTGAGATCCTAAACTGGCACAATTAGGGCCCTGCCTGGGAGCAGACCCTTTAATAGAGCCGCACACTGAGTGGTGAACCATTCACACATTCCCTCTCAGCTCTTCACAAGCTTTTCTGGGCAATGAGCCAGCTGGTAAGAGAATCAGGCTGATCCAACCTGTTGCAAGAGACTGGAGAAGTGGCTCAAGGAAACCTACACTTCCCAGCATCGCACTGCAACTACTCACACAGCCCAAAGAAGAGCAATCGCAACCATGTGTGCTGGTTGCACCACGAGGGCTAGCGGGGACAGAGCTTTCAAGCTGCTCAAGCAAGGCAAACAAACTTCTCAGTAGCACCTGGAGACTCCTATAATTCATTATATAAAATCCAGACCACTTATCCCATGCACAGCACTACTTCCTGGTGTCAGACAGGCTGCACGTTCTACCTTGAGGGAAAGATGAGTCTGCTGGTTTGCCATGTAAAAGCTGCCATGAAAGGACCAAGGCATTCTCTCCGAAGGTTTGCCTTTCTAAATCTGAGTGAAGAAATGTGTGTTCTCCCTTTCCTCCCAGTCCTCTAGAAGTACTAGAATCAACAAGAGAGAAAGGGGGAAAGGAACGATGTGTTAGTGGTGTAGGTGACAACTCCTGGACAGTCACAGTAATAGAGTGACACGTCAGACTCTGCACAGACATATGTTTAACATTAAAATGCCTCCTGAAATCCCTGATCACATAATAATACTGATTAGTATTCTGCATATTCAATACCTGTAAACAGCACTTGCATAATATCACTATGTGATAACTTCTTCTGTAATATTTTACATACCTGAAAATTACAATAAAAGATAACACCTCAAAGTGACTGATATAAACTTTAAATTAAAAAGGATTTATTTACTAGTGTCACTTCCTTAATAGATGTACTTTTTTAATATTGGAAATTTTCAAGAGTAAAATGTGTCTTATAGTAAATCTATTAGTGAAAGATTTTACAGTGAATGGGATGTGATGCAAAATATGGGTTTTCACAAGTAAAAGAAGCTATCAAAGACAGGACATAAGTCTTGGGAGCAGACTATCTATATAAATAAGATTTCCCAGTAAGTTAGTAATACTGACACTTCCACTGTAAATGAAAGAAAAAACTTCCAAGTTTTTTTTCTTTATTACTATATTTATCCCTCTCCTTAGTGGAACTCCTGTTTTCTACACTATGTAAGCTTGAATATGGTTATTTCTCCTTTCCCTTCCCCCTACACCTCACCTAAAAATAACTCCTTGCCTTCTCTCCATCTCTTGGCGTTACCCGTGTCTTTAAAGTGGGTATCACTGATGCAAATTTCTGCACCTTAGAGGATAACTGCATATTCTTCCTAAGAGACTTACGAGGGAAAATGGGACTCATGATTTTCAGGCAGCTATCTTCCAAATTTAATTTACCCCAAGCCTCAATGTTTGCTTATATGTAGGCCACACATTTCCTCCAGAATTATACTCAAGAGGGAGAAAGACTGTTTATCACTCCATATTAAGCATCTGCATCTTTCTAAATCAGTGCTTTCTACCATGTACAAAATCCTCCTACTTCTTATGCTTAGCAGCATCCGTTAGATAAACAGAAATATGTAACACACAGTTCTGGAAAGACAGTTTTAGAACAGTTAGATTTATTTCTATTTTTGTTGAATGTAATGCAAAGAAAGCTCTCTAAGTTACATCCATAACAATTCTTTTGCTGTTTTTAAAATGGGAATTTTTTTTCTGACATTACACATGCATAGTTGAAGTCCATGTACATTAAATCAAAGGATATAACTTAAAAGCAGTGGGTTTCACTTCTTTTTTTCCACATTCTCTATTTCTTATCTCTCATCAGCTCCTTACATATGTTTAAAAAAGTAACTAAAAATTACAATATAAATTATATGTTTGGTTATTTATTATGTGTAATGAATTTTAAATTCAGACCCATATCAATAACCAAAGGGAGATGACCAAACTAGAAGAGAGTAAAGCAAGGAGAGTAAAGCAAAAGAGACTATGAATATCTTTTAATCCTAAATTTTCCATGCTAAATTTTTGCATTTTCAATATCTTTAAAAGTAATAGATCCCTCCGATACTATGCAGTAATGCAATAAACATTAAGTAATTAAACTTAAGTGTATACTTACTTTTCCCAAATTTTACCAAATGATTACACTTCAGTGAAGTGCTCATGCTAAATAAACAAAGCTTACCATAACAACTCAACACTCCATACAGCATGATATTTATACAACAGGCTTGGTACACACTGAGCTTAACCCTTTGATTCCAGGAGTCATGATTTCATGACATGCCATCCTCTTACAGAATGCATTACTATGATGTTGAAACAAATCTCCTAGCCTGAAGGAAAAAAAAACCCTAACAAATTCATGGGACAGAAGATAATTACCTATTTATTCTAATTGAAGTCTGACTGAATGAAAATAAGCTACTGCTCTAGAGACATTAGAAGGAATAAAAATAACTAGCCTTTTCATAGCTCTTAGAGCAAACATGTAAAATCACAACTAGGTGTCCAAATCACTATGCTATGCAGACAACAACAGATGTGTATCATGGACAGATCAGTCTAAGCATCAAGATTGCCTACCTGGAAGGGAAATACTTGCAATGCTGCACACAAACACCCTTCCATGGCAGAAAATTGACAGTGTTTGCCTTTGGGTTATGCTTGTGTTCAGCGAGGTTCTTGAAGTACCACAAGTTTCACTCAGGACTGTAAATGTAACATGAAAATAAAGCTTCCAGTTTTAAAATTCAAGATAGATGACACCGGGTTCTTCAGTGACCACAAGGACAGTGACTTTCTGCTCTAGGAGAATGATCTACAGGTTCTAAGAGCCAAAGTGACATTTTACCAGTCATGCCTAATATGGAAATTTGGTGATAAGGAGAGAAATCCTTGAAAGCAATCAGTTCACTTCACCATGGATTAACACTATCACAGATTCTCCAGGAAAGAAAAATATTCTGAAACAAAAAACAGTACTTCAAAAATCTTAACCTTACTACTGCAATGTTTTGCTGGATGTACAGTAAAGAAGTAAATGCTATTAACTCATCATATGCAGGTTAACATTATCCTCAACTCTCATCACAAACCCTCTGCAGCTATTTTGCAATATGTCATTAATCAATGTATGTACTGATTGGATCCATTCAATCGGTGCATCAGTGTAATGAATGGCATATATAAACATGCTTCAAATACATTTATTCGGATATCTATATATGAAAGTAAAATCACTACCAAAATTGGTACTCAAGCTTGTCAAAAGGGATGTTTTTCTTCTTCTGTTTTACATAAGACATGCTAATGGTTACACCATCTGCAGTGTGAAACCCAGACAAATGCAAATCAAAGTAATAGTAGATCAAGACAAGTGTCTATTTAAAACTGTAGTTTTTGCAGGTATTCTGTTAACTCACAACCTAAATATAAACCTCCTGTCCCTGAATATATAGGATAACTACTAGACAAGGGTAACTTCTGCATCAGAAACTAAAACAAAAACATTTTCCAGTACAACATTCCACTTTTAAAATAGATCACATAGTTAGCAGTAAATTTATAAAGGTTTTCCATGAGAATACAAAAGACACTTAAATTATTCTAGCAAAATATCAGCAGTTCCCCTAAAACCATCCCCTCTGTAAAGCACAGTAGAACATGACGACTTACCCAACACCCTTTTTTTGCAAAGTTGAGGACACAAATTTGAAGGTTTCTTCAATCAGCTTTCAACTTGCTGATTAGCTAGTAGGTGCTGTAAGTCACTAAAATACTTGATGCATTATGGAATAACAGAGACAACATACATAAAAGCACCATATGCTACCTCCCCCCCAGAAAAAGACGGCCACTAAAATAAGTACTGTGTTTTTTTCCCTCTTTGGCATGTGGAACAATAGAGTGGTTTACATCAAAATACAGGGCACAAGAGATGCAACGGCAAGGCTTACCTAATACCCGAATTTGCCAGCAGATGTGTGAGTTAGTTTTAAAAGTTCTATTACATTTTTACTAGATTTATAAATCTGTTCTAACATATCTCCAGTTGCCAGATTAGTTAATTGCTCTGAAATAGAGGAAATTAGATACACACTAATTTTAAAGTATTATAAAATACTGGGAGATGTCTGTTTTCTTAAGCACAAACACAAGTACAAGTATTTTTGTCTTATAAACCTCTATTTTTGTCTTATAAACCTTATACACATTTAGCAATTCCTACTGCTAGAAGATTTTGGCTAAAGCTGCCATTAAATTTGGCATAGTAAGTCAATAATACTGTACAACTTTATGACCCATATTACAGTATTTGGTCAAACAGGAAACATGCTCAAAACATGAATTTCCACTACATAATGAATAATGAACACTAAGAGACAGAAATACAAGTGCTCCAAGGACGCATTTTCAAAACAACCTTTTCACTAAATAACAAAATTAAAATGGAGTTTGTGCTCATACCTGAATTTACATGGTATTTGATACATAAACCAAAGTCTGGGAGCAAATTCCATTTTCCCCTCTCCTTTAAAAATGAACCAAATAAAGTGTTGAAGGCCAATAAGAGGCGATGTGTACACGCTGATAATAGAAGAATAATTTGGAAACATGAGCAGTAATCTAGGCTTTAGAGAGCATGTAACAATTCTGAAAATAAAATTATTTGCTTAATTTTCTTCTTCCTGCCTCACAAGTGTGACTCATGAGATGCTGACTCCTCCTGGGAAACTGATGCAGCACAACTCTACAACATACCAACCCATGGCACTTAAAGGCATCAGGCCAAGGTTAGTGCTTTGGGAGCATGAAAGCACAAGACTCCCTCTCCTCATCTCATCATCCTCTGGGTCCTGTGTATGGCTGCCTTTTGTTTCCAAACATGGTTTTCTATCCTTTCATCAACGCTTACCACAAACAGTGCACCCTCAGACTTCTTTAGCCTTGAAAACAAGGTTTAAGAATGGATGGAGAATGTGAACAGAGAAGTCTGTAGCTCCTGAACTGCTTTGGTTTACAAGGTGTAGGATTCAAGTAAGATCACTGGAAAATATATACTGGGAAAATATCACTATTTTTGCCTGTTTCATATACTTTCCTTAGTGTTTTGTGTAATCTAGTTTAGAGACAGGACATAGGGCAAGATGGATCTTGTACACTTCTGGGACAGTCAATGTTATCTTTCAGTACAAGGAGGTGGCAGAATAAACTACTTTCACAGTATTTATTAAATCAATAATTTCCTCTATTCAACTAATTCAAGATCACCAATTCTGCTTCTAAAAACTTTAAAAAACTATGTGGTTCATAAGCTTCTGATTTTATGGCTACTCTTCTTGTATGCCTTTAGTGTAGAAGATATTTGATATAAAGCAAAGTCAATGGTGAAGAATGGAAAGCCGAGAAGGTCCCAGGACTCAAGTCTCTGGAGTGGACTAAAACTACAGCATAGCAGGATGACAACATGAGATGTTTTCCTTTTTTCCACTTTCTTTAGTCATATTCCTAAGTTCTTGTTTGGTTCTGAGCAAATAAATACAGCTTTAGAAGTATATTTGAAGAAAGCTGATCAGGAATGTGGAACTGTTTGTTGTGCCCAACATTGCTTCACCAAGTTTTACAAAGAAAAGGAGACAATATGAATAACATACAAAAACTGCACAAGTGAACGAATTTCACATCTCCCCGGTGGAGAAAAAGATAAATTCTAGTGCCTGGGGTCCTCCATTATGCACAACTAAAACTAAAAATGAGATAAAAAAATCCTACTTCATCAGAAAACAGGGGAAGACCCAAGAGAATAAAGGCACACCCAGAAAAATAGATGTGAGGAAGAGAATGATAGGATGCTTTTTAATTTTTTGAACAAAATAGAACTGTCTGTAACAAAATATAATTCAGCAGTTAAACACTCATATTTGGTCTACATGAAAGAGAGAACAAGTTTTGCAGAATGCAATTTCATATGGAACTCTGAATAAGGAAAAAACGAGTTAATACCACAAAAAAGACTCACTCATAAAATTTTCCCAGGCTAAAACTCTTTTTATATTTTTACTAATAATGCATTTAAAATAACTATTCAGTAACAGACCTTCTATTCTATTGTGAACACAATCTGAAGCCCAACAACATCTTAGTGTGAAACTTAATGACATATATTTTTTTCTAAAATGGCAGAAGCAGCTCCTTCATATTTTTATGTAGTTGTGTTGTTAAGTTTCTGAGCACTTCTCTGTTTGCTACCTAGATATAGTACCAAGGAATGATTTAGGGTTTTCTTTCCCCCAGATAATGTTTTACTCTTATTCTTAACACATTTTTACAATTTAATCTCTGTATGTATAAAAATCCCATACCAACTTCATTATGTGTCTATAAAGAATTAATGTATACCAAAGCAACTGAACTGAGTCTTAGACCTTTTAAGCATCTGTAGTCACAAAAGGCCTTTGTAACCTATAGTGGATTTTTTCTGTGAAGTCAGCAGCAAGAAGCCTGTAACCTCCAGTATGTGAATAAGCACATGCATGCTATTAAGAGTACAGGAATTGGCACACATCCCTTACGTGTGAGCAAGCACTCTTCCCTGAGATTAAGGCCCCAAAAGCAAAGATTCTTTACTAACCTGCAGCGGTCTCTGTTTCTCACTGCCCTTAGGAGACTTCAGTCCACTTGTCTGTTGCTGTAAAAGCAGCTGCCTTGCTGCCTGGAGCGCCTAAAAGTAAAAAAAAAAAAAAAGCAAATAAATTCAACCAGTTCCTAGAAAGAAATGAGTTACTCATTGCTAATGTTAGGTAAAAGTCCAATTGAACAAACATAATCTCCTCCTATTTGATTTGTATTTGCTAGATTTCAGACTTCAGGGTTTTTTTTTACTTAAAACATTAAAAAAATATTCTGAAAGTACATATATAGGACTTCACTAGAATTTATGGATGTACATGAAATCCTGCAGGAAATAAAGTTAATTTGTTTGAAGTGCTTGAAGAGGAAAAATCATAAACTGCATCAATAGCCTCATTTCCACAAGGAACTTGTCTTTGAGTGTTCAACTAAAATGCCCACTCCCTTGCAAATTATCATTCAATTTGCATTTTCATATTACAATTTGAAGTAAAAGCAAGTAGACTTCAAGTGTTACCAGAAGCTGTAATTAAATTTGACAAATCAACATCAGATTATCTTGAAAGTGAATTAATAAGGATATTCATTGAAGATTAAAAACACTTTTTGTACTTACAATTCAAGGAGAAACCTCTCATTTGATAAAAAAAGAGTGCAGTTTTAATGCCAAATAAAAATGAGTGGTTTTAATTTGCATTCTTAGGAAAATCAGAGAACAAAGAAATTAGTACTCAACCAACCAGATCAGGCTCAGGGATGACAGTATCCCAATCAAAATAGATGATGTTTTCATTTATTTTACGTTTTCAATCCAACTCAGCAAAATACAGTTAAACATATGAAATGTAAACAAACATTCCACTTACACAAAGAATGCTGATCTATATTATTTTTCCCCTATAAAATTATTTTTAAAATGTCAAGTGTTATAAGGTAGTATTTATTTATAAATAAAAACTATTCAAAACATTTCCACTGAAACTACCTGGAGAACTCATTTTTTCCCCCTTAAAAAAATCAGCTCAGTAAATAGCAGTTACAGCTTTACAATACATCACACTATTATCTATGTTTTTAAAACCCACTGTAGATGGAATATACTGCAATAAATGCCATTTGATCAATGTTCCCTAAAATAATAAAGATTCTCAACTGATAAAGAAAGGTACTATTTTGATTAGACTCAAATGAGCTGGTTTTTAAGATAGTTTCTAGTATCCATGACAACAGTTGCTTTGACAAGATGTGCATATGGCATTACACTGCCAGCTGGTGTGAACAATGTTTGAACTACTGCATTGAGATGCTGAGCAAACAGAAAAAGTTGCCACGTCTTAACCCTCAGGGAAGGCAGTCATCCCCTGATCAATTATGAAAAGACAGAGAGAGGGCTGCTACAGTCTGGCTCCAAGCAAGTTTTCTGAGAAGGCAGGCAGACATAGAAAACCAAAGTAAACAAAGTGAATGCACTAGCACCATCTCCTAACAACATTGATTCATCTCCCCATAGAAGGCCCTGATACAAAGTTTGCAGAACAGACTTTTAACATTTGAAGACATTCCCACAACAATCCCCGTATTGTTTCATCAAATTCTCAAGTAATTACAGGTCAGCTTTACAAAGACTATACATTTCTCTGAACCTAAGCAATGAGACAGACAGAACTATCTTCTCTCCGCCAAAAATAAACAAAAGTTAGCATATTTTAAAGTGCACTTGAAATATTTTGTTATCAAGGAACCACCAGATAGCCTCTTTCTTATGTGAATAGCATGATCTCTTCTGTACTCCAAGCTCTTGAGCAGATCCTAAAGGCCAATCCTCCTTTGCCTGAGATCAGACATAAATATAGTGTTCATTTCAGGGACACCAGGATTCTTGCAGTGGTTTAAGCACAAAACACAGATTTAAGGCAAGAACAGAAGATCTGTGACAAATTTATAATCTTTCTCAATCATTAGAGCTCTCTGAAAGGAAAACCTAAATGCAAGCAAGAGAACTACTGCATTTCC
Organism: Pseudopipra pipra; assembly: GCF_036250125.1. NCBI lineage: Eukaryota > Metazoa > Chordata > Aves > Passeriformes > Pipridae > Pseudopipra > Pseudopipra pipra. Next base: position 49,555,937 of record NC_087553.1, on the reverse strand, counting down.
AAATTCATGGGAGACTGTGGAGGAAAACCAACCTCACTGCTTGGTGTAATACTGCCAGAAGAAGCAGAGAAGAGATCTGAAAATGGAAAAAAACCATCAAGATAATAATTTTTTATTTGTAGCAGCCACAGAAAATTCATTGCATGGCCTTTATCTGGAAAAGAAATTGTAATGATATAATGCTGGTGTACACTTGCAAATAAGTGGAAAACTTGGCAAGTTGTTTCATTGTCCTAATCTTTAGCAGCAAAGTCCTCTCAAGTCAATACAATAAAACAAGCAAGCAAGTATCTGGTAAAGCTGTACATTTTTAGTACTTGAAAATTAGAGAATTATAGTCTGCTGTATCTTAGACTTAAGCTAGACATTATGATTTCAAATTGTGGGTAGCATACTCCCGTGGAATCAGACTAAGAAAGCATGACTTCCTACAGCTAACTACAAAAAGAGTCACACTTCATGAAAAAGCAAGGCAGCACAACAGGATATGCTTGCATAAAAGGCTCTAATACTTAAACTATTTTGATTCATATGTGCTGGTTGGGATATCTCTAAAGGAGTAAAGGCTTATCTTTTAATACAGAATGTCTTATAAATGATGACTACCTGAATACTTCAGTGATCTTATTGTGGCAGTTTAGATTATTGTAAACACAGGAGATAGAAGAAGAACAGAAAACAATTTCAAGAGATCAGAGATGATTTAAAACTCATAAGGAGAAATCACTGTCAGCCTTTGTTCTTAGAGAAGTCATCATATGGTACTTTTTTCTCCCATTGTGCTGCTTAACTTTACATTTTGCTACTCAGTAAACAACCTCCCAGAAACACACTGTTAATTTCAAAGCATTATTACTGACATTATTCATAACTGAAGATTATGAGATTATAAAACATTAGTTCTACCAATTCATTTGCTGCTATTAAATCTTTGCCAATAAATCGACAACTTGAAAGTATCTTTCAAAATTCATAAACATCTAAACTTCAAGTAAACACACATCCTATGTGTCATTTATAAAATTCTATGAACTAATTTGATAATAACTCGTGGTTTAAAAACAATATAATTAAGACGAACTAACAAATGCTTATAAATCTGGTAGATCAAAATTATGTTGAGTCCTACCTCAAGTTAAGAGAAGAAGGAACAGATTGTAAGGCACTCAAAATCATATCTAGTTTCCAATAACATTTGTTTCACATTTAGCAGGCACTTTTCCTTAATTAAGTTATCTAAATTAGCAAAACTATACAAAAAAAAGTCAATGTAGACAAAAGCAATAAAAAGAACTGAGGATTAGAAATTATTTTAATAACTCAAATGAAAATCATTATAATGCTCTAAGTAATAGCTATATAAGCAGGAAATTTGGGCATATGGTTTCCAGAACTCACTGTGTCTTCTAGTAAAATATTTATTGGAAACACTACTTCTTAATATCTACTGTGCAGCTTTGGCATAGCTAAAACATAAGCAGAACAAAAATAAAATTAATTGCACATAACTTACCCTATTAAAGTTGATAAATTGCTGTAGATTTTGCAGTTTGTTGGCAATAATACTGTGAGATATAACTTGCTTTAATTTTTTATTCCAAACACTTTTATTTAATGTAAGCATGACTTCAAATTATTTTTAAGGTTTTATCATTTTAATAAAGTGAAAGCTGTCACTAAAAGATGGTAAACATTACTTTGGTTTTTAAAAAGTAAATATATGTGTATTTTTAGGAAACAGATGTCACTCATATCTTTCCTTTAAAATCAGGAATGTTTAACCTATCAGCCTGTTGCATTTGAGACGTTAAAATGAAAAATGACATCTACGCCCATTAATATCGTCAATGTATAAACAGCACAGCGTGACACATTCTTGAGAGCTGAAGGCTACAAAATCTCTCTGAAACATAAATAACAAAGCACTCAGAAGGATATTTGATGTTGATATTCATCTCTGAGAAAAACACTGCTGCCTAGGCTTCTTATGAAAATAGATGCAGCCCAAATGGATCTCCTGTAATTGGTTTCAGATAGTGAGGTCAAAAGAAATATGATACGAGAAACTATTATGTGGAACAGGCGAAACAAGAATGTTTATACAGGCACTCCCTATTTATACTGACAAGAGGTGTATACTTTGTAGATAACCAGAACCAAAAATTTGCCAGAAGACAACCAGATTCTTTTCTTTTTCTAACTCCAAATCCCTACTTTATTTTTTCAAATGACTGCATACTCTGACATTCCTGCAGAACGTCAAGTAAGTTTCTGAACATAAAATAAGTTTCCAAATGGCTGAATATGTCAAAGGAGAGTCATCTCACTGGTAGCACCATGCAACTGAAACATATCAAGATGATAAGCTGGATTTAAGGCCAAGGACTGTTCTGCACTGGTTGAATAACAAGTTAACCAAATGATTACATAGCTCCATTTATTATAAAAGCTATTTCAGGAGAACCTCTGCCCCTTTATAACCTGTTGGGGGTCCTTTCTCAGGCTGGCTCCCAACAAGAAGCCCAGAATTATGCATAGTTGTATGAAATCCTCCAAAGATGGTGACAGAAAGACAAGACTATTCAACACTCCTTAATAGCATTTAAATGATACTGCTAAACCTTTGTGTCTCACTGACTATATTTGTCCAGAAAGTTCTCTAATGAATGTCATAGTCAGTCAGCATGGCAGCTTATAATCTTTCCAAATGGAGTAGCAAAGCATTTAGCACTACTCAAAGAATCTCAAATTTAAGGTGATCCAACTCCTTTCCAGCAGCAATCTCTCCAGGTGACTCAACAGGGTAGGCAAACTCCCATTTTCCTCAGTGAACAACACTCTTTTTTTTAAGCCATGCAAAGACAATTTAGGACAAATGTGCCATACTGGAAAGGCCATGAAGTCAAGGAAATCCTGTATGTAACTGAAATCCAAGCCACATAACCTGCCTGATTTCTCCTAGGAGTGGTAGACTGAAAAATTATTAGAGTAGAAACAAAGGACTAGATAGCTAAGGCTGTGGGCACCCATCTCAAGAAATATAATTTCTAAGAAAACTAGATGGTCGTGAAGAAGGATTTCACTCAACCCATCATCAAAGTATGCCAATACTCAAAGTAAAAAGATTTGTCTGTTTTCTGCATCTAGATTAGCAGCTGCCGACAGCCACGATTTTCTATGTGCACAATCTCAGCAGCTAAGATGCAGGGTGCCCCGCAGCCTTGCCTAGTAGTAGAACACAAACCTGGAAGAGACTAAAATGTTTGAAACTATATTATGCTCAAAAAGAAGAGGCAGTATTCTTGGACAGTTCATTACCATCCCAAGTACTTCTACCATCAGGTTGCTAGATAGGAGGACAAAAAGTGGTAGTGGCCACTAAGTGTAGTACTGAGCCCAACTCTACAGGGCAGGATTAAGTGAACATTGAGTATGTTTGAAAACATTTATTACATTGACACTACAGGAATTTGTGCAAATGATTACCTGGCTCCTGGATCCCCAGGCTGCTGAACTTTTTCAAGGCTGGGAAAATTCTGTGTTTGTCCAGGATAGTATCTTTGTCCCCAGGGAATTTCAAGATAAAAAAGCGGAATGCTTTGAGGGTTAGGTGGAAAGTGGAGAAAGCTGTTCTGGATCCAAGTTTAACTTACATTCCTCAAGTGCTTCATCTCAGAAACATAAGAATGTCTCTGGATCTGGCCCTTGTTTCCTTGGACTAAAAGCACATGGTTGGTTTTTTGGTTGGTTGGTTGTTTTGAGGTGGGGGTGATGGTATGAGTGTGTTTTGTTTTCTTAGGCTGATACTGCCAGTTTCAGCACACTGAGGCTCTGATTTTGATTCAGATTTGCAGTCTTCCCTGCAACACAAACAACACTAGAAGAAGTGATCCTCAATCTACCTGAGCTTCTGTTCTGCCCTGATGTTATCCAGGATTAATTTGCAACTGAAGAGAAAAAGTAACAGTAATAAACTGACGAATGCAACATGAAGTCTCATAACGCTGTTTAATAAAAGGAAATTAATCACATAATTGTCATAAACCTATTTTCAAACAGCAATCTATCAGAGAGAAATTATGCATCTGTAGTTATTGACCTTTCATTTTACCATGACTGATTTGTAATTAGACTAGTTTTGTGAAAAATAATAGTTAATTACCAGATTTTTTTTCACTCTAATTGTTTTGGCAATTTTTTTTTTTTTGTTCGGTGTCCTCCTTTTTCCCCATGTAAAGGATGCTAAATAAATACAGGGCACTAATAACTTAGTAGTTTACATATTTCATTTTATAAAGCAAATTTAGCTTCCCTCTCCATAACCTAGTTTAATGGATTCTAAACACTATTTCAAAAACAACTCTTTCATTTTCTGTGCCCATTATTTAGCTGACCAAAAACTAGAAACCAAACACCCATAACAGTGATTTGCTTCAATTCCTGGCAGCATTAGCAGAACTCTTCAGACATCAGTCTGTATTGGTCATTAGGGCTACATGTCAGACCATGCATAACATGGTCCATGACAGCAAACCCAAATGCTTTCTCCAAAGCTCGGACCAGCTGAAGAATGCAAATGTCAAGGGTTAGGAGAGATGGGGGCCCACAACACCAGAGTTGTGCTCCAACATGACAACCTCTTTCCTTTCATCCCATATGCCTGAAATTAACTTTCCTTTGGTAAACACATGAGCAGGCAATCTACTCTACTACATTCCTACTACTTACATTATGTAGTAGCTAATTGAATTTATTCAATGAAACAAAACCAGTGCAAACATAAAATACCAGCAACGCAAGCTCACAAATGTCCTGACACTGCTATATTCTTCCGTGTGGTGTGATTTTTAAAAAGCTGGGACATGTAATAGCTAGACAGAAGAGCCACTCTCTTAGTTCTACATGAACAGAATGTGGCATGTACCAGTTTCCCGCATGAAAACTGGTATGATCTATTTCTAAAGAAAATTGCTAACAGATATTTAAAAGCTATTTAAGTGTGCAGGGGAAAAGAACTATCAATACAGCCACCCCATGTGTGAATCCAGAAATAAAAAAATACTTAAAATTATTTTATGTTTATATAATATTATGCACATACAGTAGGAAGTGTACATATTTTTTATTTGAAAGGATTTGGTTAAAAAAAGAATTTTGCAACCCTGTCCATTGTAGACATTCCCTTATTGGCTGTGAAGCCTACTTTCAATTAAAGCAGCCTGAAAAAAAGTTGCGTTGGCTTAAGTGGAATAACAGATGACTTGGTAATTTATAAATAGGAAAGGAACTGATGCAAATGGAAGCAAGAGTAGTTCCATTTGTACTAAGATCAAAAGTGAGATCAAATTGGAGGGGAAAGAAACACAGTATCAAGAGAAGCATTGTACCTGTTAGGTGGCTGTTAGAAGGCAACTGTTTTAACTGATAGAATTCTGAAAGGAAATTTTAAAGTTAAAGACAATGAATTCATCACAGAGATTATTAATCAAATTATTAACATAAATCATCATCAATATATAAACTAAACCAAAAAGTGAGGCAGATACAAACCAGAAGGAAACATTCACGCAGACATTTTGTTCTAGTCAACAGCAAGTTTCCCAGAATAGAACCTCAACTTTGAGAAGACAGATGTGAAGACTGATTAGTTCTGTTAAGTAATACAGAGAGGTAAAATAAGAGGGGAAATACAAATGCCAAAACAACATTTACACTAAAATAGCCTTAACCACTTAGAAGGCAGAAATAAATACATCTACCTTTAAATTTTATATTCAATTAATACCACTCAGCACTCACTGGTGTCATGTCCTGGCTGGGCTTCGCGAATGAAGATTTGGGAAGGGCTCTACCCACGTTTGTTACAAGCACGCTGGTGGCTAAAAAGGCCAATAGGAGACAGGCACATCTGGTTGCAAAAGGCACAGCAGAAAGACTCCTTAGGTGGTATATTCTGCAAAGCACGAATCTTTCTGGGTTGTCTTTTCTCCTCGAGAGTGATCCTGCGTGCTTTCTCAAAAGCATCAGCAGCGTTATAGATGGTGTGTCTCCAGACCTCCCGACCAGAGTAGACCAGTTATGGTGATCAGTATGGCCAAGGCTGAGATGTTGTTTCAGGGAATCCTTGTATCTTCTCTTTGGGGCTCCTCTCGTGCGGCAGCCTGTGGCAAGTTCACAATAGAGCAAGATCTTAGGGAGGCAGTGGTCCTTCATCCTTGAGGTGTGTCCTGCCCATCGCAGCTGTGTTCTCAGCAACATGGCCTCAATACCTGTGATTACTGCTTGTTCTAGAACAGCACTCACTGGTAAAGCAGTGCTTATACAAAGTATCAGAAGCACAGATTCCTCATCCGGACACCCGCCCGGCAAGCTAGAAACCAAAGCTATCCATCAAGAGTGTGGATCTACATGGTACCAAAATAATTACAAATAAAATTACAGTAATTATACTAATCAAACTCTCTCAGCCAATCCAAATGTGAGAAATCACATATCTGTTGATAAGTCACTTATGGAAAGGTCTCCAAATATTTGAATGACAAAAATTTGATTTACCACTGCCCTTACAAACCCATATCCAGCTAAACAAGTGAGAAAGGAATGAAAGGAATATTATCAAGATGGTCATATCAGTCTTTCCCAAATCTTCGTTCGCGAAGCCTAGCCATGACATATCAGTCTTGCCGTATGGGAAGAAAGTACAAAAGCTGAAAAAGAAACTTTCCAATGGAAAGGGTAATGGAGGAGTACAATAAATTGTGTCCAAAATGCAAAATCTTTGTAACTGAACCTATTCAATAGGTATCTCATGGAACAGTTAAGAGCAGTGGTTCTGCTCTGGGACACAGAAGACCTTTGGAAGCATATTCCAGACTTACTTTATTTGATTATATGGTTCCTGTGAAAGCATGCCAAGTTTGGATTACTGTGATGTCTAACACCTTGCTACATTTCAAATAACACCACGTTCTCATAAACTGAATATCATGAAGCTTCAGCATGGTTTGTTTCCATGGTGAGCTAACAGCAGAGGACCAGAAAGCGCTGCACATACAGAGTTGCTCTTTTGAATTTTCCGACCTTACATGACCACTTTTGTGTTTATGAGACTATCCTTGAAATTTTGGACTGAACCAAGAAATAGTGTATACAGACAGAAGATGGCTTAGAAATAAGTGCTCTGTGCCCTAATTGCAGTTAGAGCCATCTAGGCAGGCTTCTTGCATCCTCACCACCAAATATGGGCACAACAGTAGCAGAAAAAAAGATTTTCTTATTATTACAATTCTTACTAGAAGCAATAGAGACCTGGCTGAAATGGGGGGGCTAAGAAGATGAGAGAAAAACAAGGCAAGAAAGAGGGTCTAAAGCACACTTGATCAGCTTAAGTTAAACATCTCCACAAATAAAGAAAGCATTACCAAATTGACTCATTATTATAATTTATTGTGAGATTAAATCTAAAGATATAACAACAAAACTTACAAAATGTATATTTTACAGCTTGATTTGTCATGTTTTTAATGAAATAATTTGATCAAAAGTCCCTACGTAATCTCAGCCTTGTTGAGAGTTGAGCCTCTCCACTCAACTTTAAAAATCACTCTTTACTGCTAAAGCTAAATCTGCTGAACTGAAAGCCTACTGAGTACATTTTTATTTTTCCTTATGGATATTATTGTGATGCTTTCTAAAACTTTAGTCAGGATAAAGAACTCCAGGTACATAATCAATGAAAGAATGATTAGGGGAAGAAACAATAAACATGAATGCCAGAGGGTAATATAAAAATAGCCATTTTATTTGCAATCTTTCAAGGTTGCAAATAAGGTTTCTCTCCTTTTGGAGACAGAAGTTGAGTTTGGTCCGGAGTTTAAAAAAAAACAAACCAGCAAAACTGTGATACGAGATCAAGATGTAAATTATGCAAATAAACAGCCTATTTCTAGACACAAAATTTATCAATGGTGGCATTTGGCAATAGTTATGAGTGTGTCGATTGCAAAGGTCTGATCTAAACTCCTTGAAATAACTCTGAAGCACTAAATTCTGCTACTAAGATTGTGGGACTCCAGCAGAACCTCTGTAGCGTGATCACATACGTATACATGTGTGAAGTAACACATACATTCACACACATAAAACTAAATACCTTTTTTTTTCTTGAAGAAAATATTTATATTCTGTGTAAAACCCAACAAAATTAGAACTGGTTAGCTCTGCATCTCTCTGAAAGAGACTTCAAGTCTACTCTGGATTGCTTGAATTACTAAAATTTCAGCTTTCCTCTCAGGCTGCTTATATACCTTTTAACTCTTTTGGTGCATTTTGTGATGATCTAGCAGGCACGATCCAACATGCAGACCTCTGTCTCTGAAGAATCCCAATCTTCAGGTTCTTGCTGTAGCTGGCAAATGAACTGTATGTTTTGAAGGCTAGCCTTAACAGTCCATGTAGACAGCACTACTGAGAGAGCATTCTCCACTTTGGGGACTTTTAAGAGTGAAGATTAGAAAAAGAGTGAAATGACAAAGAGCTCTAATTTTAAGCAAAAATGCAAGTGAAGACAGACAGGCAAATGTCCTCGGGCTCCTCATCCTAGTTCCAGCCCTTGTGAGGAGATCTGGTAGGGAGTATATTCTTTATGATTAGAAACTTGCAGGGATGAAAAAGAAAAGACCTGAAGCCATTAAAAATGTTCTGTAGAAGAGGAATAGAGAGATATTTTGCAATTCCCAGGGTATTTAGGTGCTGGAGAACCGATAGCGACTGTGCGAGGAATTTCCAAGTAGTATACATGAGCAATGCAACAGGTTAGGCATTTGAATTAAAAGGTAGATGTTTCTATCACACTTCATCAAGCTCACCCAGGAAAAAATTATCCTTATTATACTACCTTGGCAACTACAGTAATCTTCCTAGCAAGCTAATCAAGGAATTATAAATATGCTCAGGGGCATTATCATCTTTAGATACATTTGTAAAAGCAGACACACCCAGTTACATTGGTGCCAAACATATGTAATACTTCACATCAGTTAAAGTCTCTTCTGGCATCAGGCTGTAAAAATTTTCTCTGAACTGTGTAGCATACACTACATAATCACTACCACTCTAGCATACACATAAAAAAACCCCACTGGCAACCTAGATGCATGATCAAAATAAGCTGTAAATGAAGTTTAGATATAAATTTTACTCCTTGTATTCTTTCAACTACACTTGCTTTACATAAATCAAAATTTGAAATTCAGCTTTTATTTTTTAAGTCCTCTACCATGTCATCAACTTACTATGGTCTAAGGTCAGTTGCTAGGCTTCTCTTCTAAAGACATTCCTCTTCGCACATCACACAGAGTTCAGATTTCATGTCCTGGAATTATTTTCCAGATTCTCGTTTCTACAGTACCCTCTTTTTTTCTTCTTGTTACATTTTAAACCTCAGCAAACTATAACTTTTAATTTAATTGACTAGGCAGAATGCTGTGCATGTTCTCTATGAACATTCAGCTATGTTTTCTTCCTAGAGCATCACTTCTTCATGCAATGGCTTGCAAATAGCACAAAAAACATGGATTTATTCCTGACTAGGTATTTCAATACCATCATAGCGTTACAATGTATAGTATATTTTAAATTATTTTTATAAATTTATTTCATCTATTAGAGATGTATTTTTTATTTTGTAGGACAAAATTAGATAATTTCAGTTCTGAGACTTGGAAAAAAATATATGACAGACATCATAGTATATAGTATTTTTAGTTGAAAGGCCTTGCCTTTTATGAGAAAGTCTTCTGGATAATATCTATTAGTCTGCTACAATTCCCAGGGCTCTTCTTGTGCCATAGGACAGTGGACTGAAGAATAAAAATAGGAGAGAAACTATTTTATGTGAGAACTTTGGGATGGCTTTGAAATACTTTCTGGAGCACAGTTTATTGCATAAGGCTTATGCTGCTACTTGAAGAAAGAGCTGTGGCCAGCAGGTGAAACAATCTTTGATTTTAGATGAATGTCAGAGGTTCTTGCCCTCTTCTCCAGCAATCCCCAGGTTCCTCCATAACACTAAGACAAGAACACTGTAAGCACTTTCATGTGTAGAGTTACAGAAAAATATAAGGAGTGTATTATTAAAAAAAGGTATCATGACAATATCTCTTTTACCAATTCTCTTAGGTTTCACCTACACTGAAAAACTGGAGAGTGCCTGAGAATCTGCTTTTCACACTGGCAAGCTGTGAGTACAGCTCTGGGCATGCATTTTTACCTGTGCTACCCCAAACTCTTCCAAGCAATGCTCAGGCACAACTCTGCAGTTAGAATTTTCCAAGGACCAGTTTCACTAGGGAATTGGGTAAAGCCATGCTAATTTTGGGGACTAAAATACTTATTAGCTCAGGCGAGCCTCACCCTGTGTCAGTTGCTCAGTTTAGCATCCAGGAACCATTTTTTCAATTTAGTGGTGAAGATCATGGCTATGTGCTCAAAACAGTTGAACCACATGTTGTTTCAGAGCCTCTCTTGGCAGAAGCAGTCAGGTTGTGACTTTGGGATGGCTTGTGAGAGTGTCAAAGAACCTTGATTTCATAGCTCAACAGGCTGGAAAAAGAAATTGTTGTCAGAAACAACAGCATACACTCCAGGGGGCAAGAAGGAGGAATAGGGGGGTAGGAATAAGATTCCTTTCATTCTGACCTGTTGCATTTTGAACCTCCCATGGTGTGTTTTAAGCTGATGAGTTTTAAGTACCAGTTTTATATGGACACCTCATGCATCTGGGATGAGCTTTACTTCTGGAAGTCAAAATTCTGACAACAGTCACTGTTTTACGAAAAGTCTTAATTTCTTTCATCAAAGAAGCAGGGAGGAAAAAAAACCCAAAAGCATTTGTTTCCAGAGTTACCATCAATCAAACCGACAAAAATAGTACTATATAATCATTTCTGTAAATTCCAATACGGTTGATGGTATTTTTCACCTTCATGTTTAGGCACTTAAGACTGAGAATTCAGAGTTATGTAATTTGACAAAATCTTGACAGAAAGTAACTTCCAGAGCTCATGTTAGTCACCAGCTTCAGGAGTGCCCCAGCTCTCAGTGCTAGGAATGAATCTCCTCTGCTACTGGCAAAGAAGTAACAGGCTATTCAGCAAAGTTGGCTTGGACTCTGACAAACAGATGATAGGGAGCATTGCAAAGGCTTTGGTGTATCACCAGTGGATACAAAATGTGTCATTTGCCCAGAAAAAAGTGATGAGTAAAATGTCCAACTTCAAGCATTTAAGGTTTTTTTAAAGTTAAAACTACTTTTATTTGTTTATTTTAAGGATACTGTGAAACTGAAAAATTTCAGGAAGAGGATACTATGAAAATTAAAAGCTCTAGGAATTTCTTTAAAAATAATTTTACTATCCCTGGCATTTTCCTTTAGATTTTTCTGCATTAAAGTTTGCTAAAATTCTGGCTAGAGGTTTCATGCCTTTCTTTAGAATAACACAGACAAAAGTTGAATTGCAGAAAGGCTACATGGACTAGAACTGTACATTAAAGGTAATTTTTAAAATTTTTTTACAAGTACAAAGAGACTAGCACCGAAATAAAAACAATGGAAGTAATGTTGAAGAGAGATAAAATTTGTTCCAGACTAGAAGGCATTAAAAAAGACTCATATAGTAATCAGAGTATAACAATCAGGCCAGCACAGTATCATTGAGAACACATATTCTAGTGACTAGAGACGATTATGCTACTCAAGAAAATAAATTAATTTTACTTAAGCTGACTTCCTAATCTTGAAGGCAAGTGTTTCTTTGACTAGTCTGACACAGTTTAAGTAGCATAGATAATGCCTCTTTTACAACAAGCAGTGGTAGACCATAACTACAAAGTGAGCCCTTTCCCTGACCTAATAGGCACCATCCTTTGAAATCTGGATGCATGGAATTCACTCAATCTTTTATATCATCTTGCAAGACAAGATATATCATGAGCCCCATTTAAATGTATTTACACTGTGAATTAATAGTATTCCAAAGTAGACATTTGGCAACAAAGCTTAAGTTCAAAAAAAACCCCATAAGAGCAATGCCTGCAGGGATTTTTACATTTACCAATCAATATAATTGTTGGAAGAAATGATTTCTGAAATTTTGCCAAGTGCAAGTGGTACCAACCTGAGCTTTTGCTTTCCAGGTTGCAAGTTTTTTTCAAACAAAGTTTTCTTCAAACAAAGTTTTCTTAACATTTCTGCAATTTTGAGAAAAAAAAAAAGGCTCTGTTGCAATCATTTACTGAGGAGCAATTTTTGTTCTAGAATAAATTTTAAAATTTTGCAAATATATTACCCCATATTATTTCTGGCACAGCATAATTCTGGTTTTGTTTTATTTGGTTTTTGTTTTCCTAGGTGTCATAAGAAGACAAAGCAATCACAGCTTTACAGCTAAAGCTTCAACAACATAGTTTTATAAAAATTGAAAATGAATGATAAGGAGAAGGAAATTTATGCTTGAGAGCAAAGAAGGGGAATTCAGCAATGTACATTCACACAGTCATAAATTATTGTGTTGTATCTAACCTGTCACAAGCCATACGTATTCACCCACACTGTAACACAGCTTCGGCAAGATTCCTGAATTTCTCAACTGAAAATAAGGTTTTGGGAACAGAGGGAATTCAACATTTCACATGGTGGCCTTTAATGCGTCCTCAAAATCCAATCATTATGAGAACCAAAGATAGGAAGATATCCCATCCTGTATCCAGGTTTGCATTTCTGAAATGGTTTCCACACAGAAAAGAATAAATGCTTCTGACAAGCAAAGAAAGAAGGGACAGGTCAAATCTGTGTTAGATTAAATGGTTATACTGTTAAGTTTTACCATATGTTGATTGTCCAAAACATTATAAATATAATTGAGTATAAAATATTTTTATAAGGAGAGGTGTTCAACCAGTACAAATTAGCTGCAATTAAATCCTGCCCTTGCTGATTACTATATGTGTTCAACTGTCAGTCTCTCATGTCAATTCATACTGTAGCTCATTTCAAGCAATATGCAAAGGTATACAGATTTCAAACAGATTTAATCACTTCAGTCTAGTCAAGGAGAAATTCAAGATGACAGTGAAATTCAAGGCACAGACAAACTCCATTCTGCTCTGAGTCACAAGAATGGATTGCGCCCCTGAATGGGGAACCTTCCACCAGAGGCTAACACTTCTGTAGGATCCTCAAGTCAGATATAAATGTTTCTGGACAACATCTACACTCCCCCTCTTTTTTTTTTTCTTGTTTAATGTTAATGGAAGATGCCAGATGGATGGTTTTGGAGATTAAAATGCCCTTTTTCTATATTCAGAGGAAGTTCAGCACAGTCAGCTGCAGGAGCAACTAAATGAATGCAGCCCATTACTGCCTCCTTTCAAGGGGTAGAAAAGTAATTCTATTTCCATGCTCTTTCACTCTTCATTTCTTGTACTGATTATGCCAATTAGAGCAGTCCTTTTAGCAATGCAGTCATCTGCCTTCTAGAAATCTTACCTGCCTGTTTATATGCTTGCAGGTGGTGACAGCTGTAGAACGAATTTGATACAGATCATTTAACTATCCCCGATGATGAGCAAGGAGATAAGCTACACACTGAGTGGTAAACATTCTGCTGATTCATTTATACCATTCCTGCCTTAGGATGCTCCTTTGCTATGGGGTACAGACTGCATAAACTTAAATATATATATAATATATATATATATACACAAAAAATATATATTCTAGAAACTGTCTTTAAGCTGGAAGAAATTTTGGACTGTCTTTACTGCAGATATGTATAACTGTCTTAAATGTGGGGACTGAAGAAAGAACGTAATCTAAATAAGATGCATGATTGCACATCTGCTAATACAAAATCTAAGTTCTTTGCCTTTAAAACTCATTAGTTTGCAACTTTTCAGTACAGAGAATGTCTAATTCATGCATTCTACTTGGTTCCTTGGTAAACACACAATTTGTTTTCAAATCAAACTGAAGTTCCTTATTCTCAAAGTCCTAGTCAATTTGACCCCTAAAGAACCTCATCTTCATTTTTTTCTTCTAATGTATCAGCTTTCCTTTTCTGCTTATGGTCATCTTCCATTCCAAGGGCTTTCTTACATTGCCCTACATGGTAGCCTTATCTTCCCTCATGTTTCTGTTTCACTCAAGAACTTAAAATCTTCTCCCAAAACTTTCTCTTTTCAGCTAACTTCCTAATACACACCTTAATTTTTCCAAGTTTCGTCTACAGTTTAAAACTCCTGCTTAAGTTGAAATGAATTAAAAAATTAATAAACAAAAAGTCCAAAAATGGCATTAACAAGATACATATAGAAAATAGACTGATTTAATGATACTTCATTTCTTCTTACTCCTGTTCTTTACTGTTTTTTTTCCTGTATTTTAATTCCTGCTGAATCTAATTTATATGCTGAGATTGGTATGTTTAGAATAGTCTTACTTTCAACCTGAAGGGTTTGAAATATGTTGCTCTTTATAGTGCAACAGTATTATCTTGCTTACAGTAGTGACTGTTCAGAATGTCTATGAAGTTCCAAATGCAGTAAGAGCAGAAGTAATAACAGTGGACAGATTTTAAAATATACCATGCTATTTTACACGTAATAGTAGCTGCAGCTAAAGCCACTCTTTTCTGTGAATAGAATATACATGAGTTACAAAGGGTTTTTACATGCCACATATAAAGCAGAGTACTGACCTGCACACAAAACCCTTTAGCATATAAAGGTAAATGAAGCCACTGGTCTCTTCCATTACTAGGAAAGAAGAGATTAGGATTCTGCATTAACACTTGGGCAAAGTCTATCAGACCAAATACACTTTTTCTTTTGGAGATAGGCATTGTCTTGCAGACAGAAGGGAAACTGAAAGTGCCATGTTCAGAGCGCTGTCCACAGTGGTGGCCACATTTGCACACAACCAACTTAATCAGTCAGAAGCATGTCATGTGCAATGTAACAGAGAAATAAAGAATAGCCAAGAAATTAAAGGAAACTGTGCTCTGAACAACAGTAGAGAATGCAGAAAAATAAATGAGATTAAAAATACTCCTCATTAGTCTTTCATTTCCTAAAATACTTTGTATAGTAAGAAGCAAGTTAATGACTTGTATAGCACAGTTAATGACACTGTATAGCACTGACACACAGGACATCTCAAAAGATCCTAGTTCTGAGAGGAAAGGCGTTTTAAGTCTCTATTTCTTTTTGTGGGTTTTTTTTTGGTTGGTTTTCTAATAGTAACAAGTTCCATACTTTTTTAATTTGCTTGAATATTCTTTAGGAGAATCCTAAATTGGGCAACACAAAAATCCGTTCATTCTGAAAATCCTGGCCATCGTCTTCAAGACTGGCTGCAGTTTGCCCTTTGCGCTTTGAGACTGAGAATTCAAAAATGCAGACCTACAATAGCCAAGCTGCCCCTTTTTATCTGGAGGCTTTGGGTATCCCCCAAGACTTTTATATAAATGCAGTGCACTCTGGTTTACATTAGAAAAGGAAACATTTATCTTATCACATTGATATCGGCTCAGTACAATATTACATTCTGGAATAAGAAAATATTGCAACTTTTCTTGAAAAGGTCAAGAGGTACTGTTTATCTTCAGGGCATAATGAATTACAGCGTATTGCCTCCCTAAGAATTCTGAAAGAACAGAATATGTTTTGACGCACAATACACCACTCAGGACTCTGCAGTAATAGGTGGAATAATAAACAAAGCTGTAGTGTAATACTTCCACCTTCAAAATTTTGTATAAATACAAAGCTTTGTGAGAAATCTGGTTAGCAGCTAGTGCTTTCACTACTGAAAAAAAATGTGTGACAATTCTAATAAGGCATGACCTTCAAATCTCTTCAACCTCTTAATTGCATCCCAAATTCAAGTTTACTTACTTATATTATTACATGTTAAACTTTATTGCTCAGCAAGGTAATATAACAGCTAGAAGTTTCTGGTTTCCAGTTTTATAGTCAGAACACATCTTTTTATTTGTGCAAGTCACATTCCCTGTTATGTCTGACTGCTTGCTTTATGCCGCAAGGATCACACACTATTCACTATTACTGATCGCTAAGTACTGCCCACTCTTTTGAAATGTTTCTAGTTAGGCTTTATAGTGACTGATCAGAAAAAAAAAGGGATTATGATCACTTAATCTGAACTCCCAATAACAGAGTTTCATGTCTCCTCATATTTCCTGTATGAAGCCCCATAACTGGTAAGTGGAAATTTTAGTGGAAACTCTATGACGATACTTATCGGGCAAAAAATGTTTTGCCCACAGGAAACAAAAAAGACACAGACAATTTTTTTACAACCTCATCTTTCAACAGCTCATCTAAGCCAAATTGTCTTAGTAGGAAGTAATATGTGACTTAGTCCTACGTATTCATTTTTCAAAGCAAGTGAGAAATTGAACTAACAAATGAACAAGGGTCTGTGGAAAAAAGAGAGTTAAACTAGAGAAAAGTGGTAACCCAATGCATTTGAAAAATCTCTAGTACTCTGCAAACTTCTGCCTGCAATCATATTTTGCCTAGTACATTAAGAAATTAGCAGATGGAGATTAGAGCAGTAAACTGAAAAGAAGACAAGTGTGTCAGCATGCCCCTCTTTTGCTCACAGCAGGGGTGTTTTGCTACTACTGACTAGCCAAGATTGCTGCAAGGATCTTTTCCTTACTGTATCCAGTTGAAACTCAAAACAGTGATCACAGTGGTCAGTTTTTACTTCACCACTTAATACAGTAAAGGAGAAGTACTCACCAAGATGAAATTCGTCTCAGATGGCAGGTGAGAGCTAACAGCACCAGCTCTTGTAATCTGTTCATTCAACACAAGAGCTCACATTTCAATTTATTCTGCCAGGAGACCTTGAAACACACAGTGGTCAGAGAAGTATCAGTAGGCAGGGGGTGCTCTAACACATTCTATAGATTTTTGGCAATGTGGGAAAAAAAAATGAAAGTGACAAACCTGGAATGTGTGGAGACACACCTAGACTAAACATGCAGGACAGAGATGAAGACCTTTAACTTCTATTCAGTTCCGGTGAGAAATAGAGAAGAGATGAATACAGAAATCTTTCTATTTGTGGGTACTGGGTCAATAAGCAAACAATGAAGATCAATACAAACTGCATTACTGGAGGACACTAAGCCTCCATCACACCTACAAACAGAAATGCCACAACAGTGCCAACAGCTGAACAGCTTCAATGGCAAGATCAGAAAAGATCTCAATATCAAAGTAGTTATCAGAAATAAAGTAGCTGAATAGACAGAACTTGAACCTACACTGTGTTGGAGAAAAAAATCACAGCTAGATCAATTTTCCAAAGAATACGCCAAACACAGAAGTAAGTTGGGGCTTCATTTTTATAGATAAGAATTCTTACTCCATAATAAAGAAAAAGGGAAAAGAAACAAGAAAAGAAAAAAATACTGTAAGAAATAAAATACTAACTGGAGCGTAGTAACATAAATCTCATGGTTATGGGAGGTGGAGACATCAACAAATTCAATAAATAGACAGAGAGTTGGGATCATAGAGTTATTCAGCAAACATTATGGAAATTCTGGAAAATTATTTTATTCTGGTCTGTCATATAGAGAACTTAAGCAACTGTTAGAAGAAAGCAAAGTGAAATGAAAAGACTATTTGTATTCAAAAAATTCTGAAAAGCAATCTTCATGAATTCTTAAATTTTCTGGTAGATGTTCTCTTTCCTGTTTTTCCCAATGGAACCAAAGAAGCTAAAGCATATCAAATTATTTACAGTCTCATCAAAGATATCAAGAAATGTTCTGTGGAAAAAGGAAATAATACACATTTTGGTCAGATTTCAAGACAGTGACCATGGCTGCCTCTGTCCCAAACTGCAATGAACAAAATCACATTGAACATTCTTCCTCCTATGGTTTTCTTTCTGAAGTATTCATACTTTCTTAAAATCTGTCAAAACCACAGCAAAAGCCAAGAAGGAAAAATTAGAGTTACAGGATGACTGGATTTTAATAACTTACTAGCAGATTGATGATAAACATTAATAGCCTTGAATAGTGCTATGCCCACTTCTGCCAGTTGGCTCATAAGTATGTCATCTGAGACTTGAAACGAAGTTTTTGTTTAAAATAATATTCCCATTTTTAAGAAGACTGCTTAGCATGCATAAAATGCTTAAAATTCCTAACAAATTACCTTTCAAGTCCAGACTGCTAAAACAATAAGCTAAATGCTGAACTATAAGGTAGTAAAAATGAAATAATATAACTCATAATTTTCACATATTTAGCCACATTCTACCATTTGTCTCTTACTATTTAAGAAACAACACGTATAAGTGGATAGCTCTGCTTTCCACATCTTTTAAAAAAAACCCCACCCTTGAATTTAGAACTGAAAGAAGACGTCAATTTTGCACATTTTATCTGACTCTTCTGCATCATATTTATCAAGTTCTACCAATGGTTTTCTGTTGGGCTTTTTAGAGCCATTTGGAATCCACAGATTTCTCACTGGATTTTGAGAATCAAAAATAATAAATAAATTTAAAATACAGAGTTAAAAGTTGCTCCTTCATACTCTTTTTGCATGTACCAGCACTGGATAACAGTGTTGATAAATTACAATAATTCAGATCTGCTGAAAGGACTGCCTGTATCTTCAGTAAGTCAGGTTACCATTCTCTGAGGAGGAACTGAGGATATTCCTGGACTTGCTGGGCATTTAGATTTAACACTTGGCCTCTCAGAGCAGTTTTCATCTTATAAAACTGGGTTTTGGCTTTAAGAAATATTTCTGAAGGGCTTAGCTAGCTCCAGGCACTTAACCCTGGTTGTGCACTTGCAGTGCACCAAAGGCTGTGGCTTCCAGCTGGGAAGTCACAGACTGCACTGACAAAGAGACACAATATCCTGGCACAGCACCATGAGTCAGAGACTGAAATTGTATCCTTGATGCACCCTGCACATTTTGAAAAACATGAAGAAGGTACTGTCTGAGGATCTGAGGAAATTTAGGAGCCCAGCATAGGAAGCAGAAGAGGGATTGATTGAGAACAACAAAGTTATGGACAAAAATGGATTTTATTATCATTCTGCAAGTATTTCCAACTAGTAGTAGGAGCAGATGCAGCAATTAGTGGTCATCCCTGGGAAAGGAGAAGTGAAAAAAAGGCACTTTCTGCCTTGAGGAATCTTTCACATCTCATTCACATCACAGGGACTGCTGGAAGTTACAGTTTGTTCTTACAATACTTGTCTGATCATTGGTCTATGTGTAAAAAATATTTGATATTTTGGGCCATTCTCTTATATTGCCAAAAAAAAACCTCTTCTCCTTCAAACTGAAGTTTCTCTATTAAGCCTCAGGTAGCAGGGCCTGTAAGATCAGGAAGGATAAGAAGAGCCCTTAGGACAATCACCACAGTTAAAAAGGAAGAAACAAAGTAAGGTATTTTCTCATCACATTATACAGAAACAATTAGGAACTATCAGACCTTGCTAACAAACTTTTATTATTAGGGAAACCATTTAAAAGGAGAAAAAAACTCCAGTCAGAAATTACAGCACATAGTGGTAGACATTCAATAACTACATTGCACAGACAGAACTTGCAATAGTTTGGAAAACATTTTTATGAGGGTTACTGAATTAAAGTATAACTAAGTTTTGCAGTGTAAAGTTTCTCATGCATCCACTGTGATTCAAAAATATAACAACAAAAGGTTAAAGAATATTTTAGATTATCTATTCATGTAAATAGTATGCAGATGGATTTTTTGTCTTTCTTTAAAAGCTATGAAAAGGAGCCCAAAAATAACCGGATAAGGTGTTAAGAGAAGGTTTTAGTATCAAGAATCCACACAGTAGCAAAGTTGGAGTGTGCTAGCCACTTTGTTGTATGCAGACACGTCCTAATTTACATTCTAGGATGCTTTAGCACCTGAGAAGATTACTACCAGGACAGGTAA
Source organism: Pseudopipra pipra (assembly GCF_036250125.1). Taxonomy (NCBI): domain Eukaryota; kingdom Metazoa; phylum Chordata; class Aves; order Passeriformes; family Pipridae; genus Pseudopipra; species Pseudopipra pipra. The sequence goes on along the minus strand of NC_087553.1, from coordinate 49,535,902 downwards.
ATGGGTCTGTGCATCACCAGCAAAAGGGGGTTAGTGTAGGCTGATAAACAATATGCATGCTTCAAAGATGCTCACAAGTTCTGGTATAGATTTTGAGTATTCCATATTTTTTTTCCTCGGATTCATACTTCTGAATGTTATTATCAATATATATAATGTGTTTTTTCTTTTTAGTCTGCTTTTTTTCCCAAGCAGCACAGGGGACTGACTGCTGACCCACTGGTTTATAAACTGTTCCATGTGCCTAGCCAAACAAAAATTACATGAATTTAATTTAAGAATGCAAAGTAGCAATCTAGGATAATATAAATTTTTTTAAAATTATCCTTAAGTAAGATGCGTCAATAGAAAAAAAAGAAAGTTATAGTTTGACTTAAGCAGGATTATAAGTGTGCTAACAGATGGAACAAAAGAGGATAGCCTAACATCTTTCATTATCTGCAGTAATGTCATCCAACAGCCACAGCATCAAACAGCAGTCAAGTAATTAGAATTGCTCTGAAGCAGTAAAAAAAGGATATTGGTCACTCAGATCTTTTTGCAACACAAGATGAGTTTTTACTGGTTTTTTTTTTCTTGATTGTGCAGTTCTTT
>NC_087553.1:49497808-49530308 GCF_036250125.1 Pseudopipra pipra | reverse complement strand
AGACAGAGGGGAAATTACAAAGAGACAATGAAGTAACATTGTCAGCATAACAGTCAGTGATCTTTGTACACCATCCCAACCATCGTCTATATCTAAATATGTCTCTGAAGGAGAAGAATGAAGTTATTATTGATGTACTCAATCATGCCATTGGAAGCAGGTTGCTATGAAAAATTAGATAAAACAGTAAACTTTTATTGAGTTATTTGAAGAGCTTAGAAAATGTTAAAGGATAATTAATGGCATGAATCAATGTAAGATGAGCTACAGGTTTTTTATGTTGTATAACAAACAGGAAATACATTGTTAAGGTACAAATAAAAAGAAATAGGATTTTGCTACTTGCATTTGCTCTGCTAAATCCCTCTCTTACACTTAAATCCAACAACATATTCTGTATTAGTTATCTGACATTTAAAATTTTCTAATGTCTCTAATTACAACAGCTTTGCATTTTTACCTGTGCCAGACAAATTAGCCAACTCTTTTTGGTTTACCAGGTATTACATCAGTTTGATTTACTATGTGAATACTACCATGTATCAATTCACTGGATTAATCTAATACAATCTAAATTGGGTAATTTAACTGAAAAAAAAATGTTTATTTAGAGGACACGAAGAAATGTACATTCTTCTATTTTGTTTTAGGAAGAAAACTCATCACGTGTGTGACTCCATAGAAGGAATCCAGAAAGTTCACAAATATGAACATATAGCCAGAGAATAAGGGAGCCTGTTACTAAAGTCAAAGGTCACTTACTCTTCCCCTTGTACACGGAGGAAGGCTCAGACATGCTCTCCCCTCTTTCTTAGTCAGTACAGAAAGAACTCTCCCACTTTACTGCCTTGAACACTGAGTTGGCTTTCCTGCTTCAATATCCTTTAGCTCATGATCAGAAACATGTTTTTGAAGGTTTCTAGTACTTCTTGTCATTATAAACTCACTATTTTTGTTGTTCCTAAAACAGAAGCTAGTCTGTAAGGGAATCATGAATGTCTGAATACTGCAGACCAGTTCAGTAGCTATGTGCTAACATACCGACCTGCAGAACCCACCTTCCATGGACAATCTTCAGTCTCTTGCAGTTTTGCATTCATACAGATGGTTAGCAATACAATTGCCCTTCAGCCTCTTAGCAGTTGTCAAAATCAACAAAGGATGGAGTTATTAATTAATTACAGTAACATATAAATGCCTAAATTAAGGTCCCATTAGATTTGACATTGCACATGTGTGTCATAAAAAGATCAGGCAAACATACAGCAGGAAAGAGCAAAAGGCAAGGACAAACAAAGTGTTCCCAGCTACTATAAATGCAAGTTTCAGTCTGTGGTTTAGCCAGTGCTGAGCTTGCTGTACACACCACATGGACAAGAACATCAGGGACAGCAATAGCCACAGTGGATTTACAGGTTTTTATGGGGCAGTATGGGAGAAAATATGAAGGTGGCTGAACAAAAAAATGGGCTAATCAGCAATGAAGGATGGCATTAATGGCAGAGTGGAAATTAAAGTCATGGGTTTGGTAAAACCATCCAGGAGAAGAGATTGTAGAAAGGGAGAAGGAAGACGTACAAGTACTGGGAACTTGTAAGAAGTCCAAAATCCCGCCCTATTACAGACAAGGAGTAAAGGCACGAGAAAGAAAAGACTCAAGTCACACAAAACGTGTGACAGAGTAACAGAATCACAAAAGAAACAAGCAGAGGTGACAGATGAAGGGTAATTGGAGCTATTGTGGTCTTTTGGAAGTCATGAAAACACTGTAGATAATAGGAACAAAAAAGGGATGACTATGTATTAGATAGCTGTACAGTCTGAGACTTGTGATTAGAAGGGGATGGAAGGAATATTGGAGAGATGAGAGAAAAGGAGAAATCAGATTTAGGACAGTAATGCTGATTTTCAGGGATCTTCGCCAGTTTCAACCAAGGTTCCAGTTCTTCTACCACATCTTTCAGTGAAATACTCATCAAGAATAAAGGATTTTACAGATCAGGAAAAAAAAGTGAAACATTAAGACAGTTGGATTCAAAGAGATTTAATTCCCTTGTTATTCTTGTATAGATCAGAAACAAACTGTTTACTTTTTAGAAACAGTAACAACTGCCAACATGGTAGAAATTTGTAGGGTTTTCCACTTTATCATTATTTTTACCACATGGATGTTTGAAATCACATTGATGCTCCTCAGTGGTGAAGATCTGAAATTTTGTTTTTCTCATTCAGAATCTAAAAATTACAGCATTCCATGAATTTGTGCTTAAAATATTTACTTTTTTACTATTTGGGATCACAGTAATTGCTGCTCACTACTTTCTAAATGCAGCCCAACACCAGTCAAATGGAGACATACATTGCACTGGATGTCCCACAGCAGAAAACTATGGAATATTCAATAATGAAAATCCCAGAGCTTTTATCAGACTTCTGAAACCAGGGCTCGCTTTTCATTTAACAAAGATAAAAGATGATACAGAGGTGACCTAATTATTGGGCAGAATGGACCTTCGGGAGACCAGGACTCAAGTCCCTCTTAGCTGTTCATGCTCAGATGGAAACAGAATGATTGTTTGTGTAAAGTATGGACTGCAGCCTAAAAGTATAAAGTTGTGTAGACGTAGGCAGGAACCAGTATTTCTGTGAGAGCAGTTCTGTTTATGTTATAGCTTCTCAGTTTGCATTTCATAAAATGACCTTTCATCTTTTCACCCTCTCCTAGGTGAACTCTCTTGCCAGCCTAGGCAGCTTATCGCTGCTGTCAGGAAAGGTGTTAGCAAACAGTGTGCATACCCTACATACATGCAGTTACAAACAAATGAGCAAATCTTATACTGTTCATTGCCAAGTGGGAAACATATCTACAATTGCAGTCTAAATACAACCAGGCCAATAATCACATTAAAAAAAAAAAAAAAAATCAACCTCTTCTTTCTAAAGTAGAGAATGTCTTCTGTGCTGATTTTAGGATGTGTATGAAACTGTACCAACAGCAACCGTGTTTTTTTCCATAATTCTAAACTGATTTTTTCAATTACAAAATAAATTTAAAGAAAATTACAAAGCTGATACAGTCACACAGAACAGAGACTTCTAAAATACTCATTCCAAATCCCTGTGTCTCAAATTTATCAGTGGTTAGACTGATGTAATACTGAAGTACACGTGATTTTAGGCCCATAATATTTTAACTGGAGCTTCAAAAAATACTAACAAATAGTACCAGAAGCTGCTATGAAACTGGCATGATAAAAAGTACTAACAATTTCATCCTGTAGGGTAAAATCTTTACAAAGAAGGAAGAGCAGTGGGAATCTGATATCAAAGTTTTAAAGGTAAGTTTGGGAATATGGGGATAGGTCCTCCAAATAATGTCCAGTTGGAAGAACATACAGTTCCCCTTGGAAGTAAACTGACTAGCTACAAACAAGGTAAGGGAACAAAGTCAAAGCTACAGAAGGAGTATGACTGAAGGAAAACTGATAAGGTTTAAGATTTAAATTCAAAGGACAGCACTAAGATTGGAAAGAGCAGAGCTCCTGAAGTAACTATCAAAACTGTCGTTGATGATTATCAGACAAGAGGTCATTGATGCTACAAACAAAGAAAAACATGAAGAAAGACCTAACTGATTGCATGGGAGAAGATGGACCTAAATGGTTATAAAATAAATTAAGAGATCATTATGACAAAAAAGACTGAAGGCAGAGGAGACACTGTAAATAAGATTGAAAATGCATGGTCAATTTTATTGTGTATGTTGATTATCAGCAACAGCCCATCTCAACTCCCCAAATCCTCAGCAAAAGGTACAGTATGTAACAACCTGTCCAATGGTTGCATTCAGTTTTATAGCAGGTGAAATCTGAGGCATAGGTTCCACGTTGCTTTTTGTTCACACGTATAAACAACATCTCTGATAACCTGTACCCTGTTAAAAGCACCAGCACCAAAATGTTGTGATAACCATCACAAGGAGGGGGAGCCATATCTAAAGCAGAAGGGCTGTTGGAAGAAAGCAGGCCCTATGGAAATGTCATCCAGACAGTTACTGGGCTAAAAGTGCTTTTGCTTTTCTCGGTTTTGTGAATAAAACACAGTTTATGTGAGTGAATATGCATTACTGCTTTACACACGTTTTCAGAAAACATTTAAGATCTGGTAGGGCTGCTGGCAATGCACACATATTTTGGTATTTGTAATTTTAATTAAAAATAAAGATCAGAGATAAATAATTATAACATTCACTAAGAATTTCTAGTTATTTGATGAATCTGTGTTATCACTATTCAGTTATTTATGTTTTAATGCTATCTGATGACCAAAAACTGTTCATCTAGTCCAATAATAAATAAGTCATTACCAAAGATTTTCCAGATAGTTTAAGAAAACAAATTCCAGCCTACAGAGCATTTGCTGAATTGTTTCTCAGATAATTTATTAGACATTTGTGTTTTGTGACTGGTCATTTAAATCATTTAATATTGCCTTCACTCCCTGGTTGAAAGACTGAGAAACTAAAACTTTTTAGCTTAAATAAGAAGCAACAAAGGAGAAACAGCTAGTACTGCTGTGAGAGCATAAGTAATTACTATGAAATAAAACAAAGCATCACAACAATAATTGATTTCATTAATTAGAAATGGGAAAAGAATCACATAATAATCATGATTCAAGCAAACATTTTTGTTGTGAATTCCAGTAGGAAGGCTTTCAGCCACAGAAACCAGCATTAATGCATATACACTATTATTTAATCAAGTTGTGTATACTTTTTGGTATTGATTTTAAAAAGAGTACCTACCTCACATAATTTACAGGCTGAACGCCTGGTGAGCAAGGTATGCAATTTGTTCCCTTATTCTCTGAACCCAGTTTCAAAAACCTGCCAGTCATCATTTAAACAAGTAAAATGGGCAGCTGCGTTACAGAAGTGATTTTTCACACAGAACCTAATGGCATCTGAAAAAATATGAATAATATCTGAAATACCCTTTTAGCAGTTAGTAGGGCTTGAAAATGTCTCTGAAATTTATTTGCTCCTGGCTGGTTTGTGATGTTATATCCTGTAGACCCGGAGCAGAAGCAGTATGCTGTTGCCTTGCCTTGAAGTGACTTGTAAGGAAGATGGTAACCCCTTTCTTCGGTGGCTGGCAGAAGGCTACTCCCTGAAAAGAGGATTTTCCTGAACAAGCACAACTGGGCTTGCCAATGCATAGTTGAGATAGCTCTCAGGATGTCCCCTTCCCTTTAGTAGTGCTTGCAAGAAGCACTGGTGCTCTAATGAAGCAATTTCCCCCCTTGAGCCGCAAGCCATGAGCCTTGCTACCTTGACTAGCTTTATGTAATGCTATTTGAAAAATCACCTGAAATTCCTGTATCCTCAGTAACTAGAAAACCTTGAAAAAAATACAGAAGTGACCAAAATTCTCCTTGAAGAACAAGGTGTTGCAGAGATAAGAAATAGTTTGAATTCTTCAAAGTTAGGAGAAAAAAAATCCAGGAACATGGGTGAAGGTTAACACTATGCATGTAATGAAGCACTAACTAGAGTTGTGAGGTTTGGGCTTTTTGAAGGTATACAACCTTTTTTAATATATTAATCCGTATCTTCCACTAGCAGTCAGCTCTCCTGGTTTTATGCATATTAATCTAAGTACACTTTAGATGGTATGTGCACTTCAAACAATGGCATACACAAACTCAACATTAGGTCTGTTAAAAGTAAAACAAAAACCCATTCTCTTTCCTCAGCCTCAAACAGAAATTAATGAAGTCATCAGGGTGCTGGAGCACTCAGCAAATGCAAACGTTACTTTAAGGATTGCTTATACTGCAAACTTAAAACAGAAAGGGGTGGAAATAGGAGCTGCTCAACCACTGGCTAACTGGAACCATGGGTTGGAGATTTAGAAACACTATTTATAGGCAACTGTTAGAAAACTGGGAATTTTTTTGTCATTGTTTACATTTTCAGTGAAAAAAAAAAAAAACAACCTCCAAGTTTCAATGATGTGCAGTTCTGCAATAAAGAATACATAAACCATGGGTAAATACAGGTGTTTTGTTAGTTCAGAAAAAAGGTACAGAGTTTATCAGATACATAGTGTGTTTCCTTAAATTTGCAGAGAAAATGACTGTAAATCTTTTGGAATATTAAGAGAATATACTACCATTTAAAAATAAAAAATCCTCATATAACCAACAGGGACAAGTGGCAGGAACAACCAGCAGGGAAGAAAAGCCACAACTTCTAACTCTTTTGAAACTGGAGGACTCTTCATTGTTATGTCTTTATTAAACTTATTCAATTTCAAAATATTTCTGATCATAAAACACAAGTCAGTGATCAATTTCATATAAAATTTTCAATCAAGAGTAATATATCCATCTACCTGCTGAATAGGTGAACAAAACCACAACATTTTTTAGAGGTCAATGAATCATCAAGGTTGGAAAAGACCTCTTAAGATCATTGAACAGCTAACCTAGCACTGCCATGTTCAAGACTAAACCATGTCCCCAGGTGTCATGAATTTGGGTTTCATTTATCAATTAAAAACAAAACAAAACTAACCAAAAAGCCCCCACATATACCAGCAATTTTGAAGACAAGGATTTGTCTGAGAATCTAAGATGGAAGAAGGAATACTTCCCTCTTAAAAAGTTTTGTTTTTTTTTTTTTGTCCACTTGCAAGAGCCCCTTTTATGCTCTTTGAAAGATGGAGGAGAACATAACCAGGATTGATGCATAAATCCCATTTGCCACATTACAGAGATGAAGGTGTATCTTTTTTTCCTTAACAGTTTGGAAAGTGTTATATTCTCTAATAGTAGATTACACCATTGGAGAAAAAGGGACTGCTTTTCCAGTTTTCAGTTCCAGGTTAGGCAAGAAGATTTATGTTTTTATTGTCACCTGCTTGGAAGAAAAGTCTCCCCAAGCTGGAGAAAAGACTGAGCCATCAGAGGCTGGACAGTGTTCAGGAAGGAGCATGGACAGGGCTTCTTAGAACAAAAGAACTAAAAAAAAAAAAAAAAAAGGTAAATGCGGAAGCAAATCTGTAAGGTGAGGCATAGAGACAGGGCTCCTAACAGCTCTGACAGCATGGCAGCCACGGCTTTTTACGTAGTCCCTCAACCACTTTCTGAAGAAAAGGGGGCAAGGAGTTGACAGAAAAGAAAACACAATCTGAGTTGTCCATATTATCGCCAAAATGTTGTCCTCTAAATAAACTAGCCGGCGTAGTTATGTAGTTTTCTTCTGCATGCTCAGAGCAATCTAATGGCAAAGTGAGGAACCTCCCTAAGAAGAATAAGCTGAAAGCATCATAAAAAGTTCTAATAACAAAACGCCCTTTAGCACTCCAGTTGTGACAAAAACATATCCAGATAGAGGCAGTACTGTAAGGTTATCTTGACTAACAATAGATACGATTTTAGAGATTTATATCATTGTTTTGACTTACCCCAGAAAAATCCCCTGTGGTGTAAAGAACACTACTGTAATATAGATGACACTACAGCTGCTGAATATTATTCAGTTGTACTGGAGAGTATTCAAAGTTGTTTTTTTCTATTATTACTAAAACCTCTTCAAAGACTCAATGTTCTTGCCTCTTTAGGAAACAAATTGTTTTTTCATTGTACTGCTATAATACCTTGCACAATAGGGATCATGAACTTGAATCAAGTTTTTAAGGCCCAGTAATACAAATAGTTACAATAGCACATCACATTCAAGCAATTTTTTTTTAAAGTACTGTTTGTATCTAGACCTGAGAAGGACTGCAACATTCTACTCAGTTGCATAAGAACCTTCAAAATCCTTGTATCACAGAACATCCCTTCCTGCTTTTATTTTATTTAATTTTTTTACATGGTCTTGAGCATTTAAATATGTCCATATATATTAAGAAAGATAATGATCTCTCATATCTCTTCCTAAGAAAGAGTTGGAATCCAGTAGTATGCATCTTACTACATATAAAACTGGAAGCACATCCATTTTAAGTAGTTAATTTAAAGCAGTAAATGTATGTAGCTTTTAAATATATTCACTTTTTTTTACTTTTTTTTAATATGATTTCCTTTGAGGTGATAGGTACTCTAACTGGAATCACAAAGACCAGGATTATCAACCTTTTCATTGATGTCTGCTAAAATATATTCTACCCTCTTCTGCAAAATTGTTGTTAGAAGCATTACAGAGGTGTATATGTAGAGACGGACAGAGGTTGACAAAAAGTAGGCAAAGACTAATCTTCCATCCCAGGCAGAATGAGGTACCATACAAACTACCTTCTGTGTTTTGTTGTTTTATTTAATTTTTATGTTTGTTTGTAGGGGTTTGGGGGGGGGGGGGGGTGGGTTTCTTTGGTGTTGGTTTTTTTTTTTGGTTGGTTGGTTGATTGGTTTTTTACTTTCTCACATTACTAAGATTTTAACCAGAAAGTTAGTTTTTCCAGTATAAACTGCATGACAATTCTGAGGGAAAGAGAAACATGAAAGGGAAAGAAAGAGAAATAAAATAAAGGTAAAGGAAAAAGAGGAAGGGAATGGAATGGAATGGAATGAAAAGAAAGGAAATATTGAGGTAGTTTTCAGGATGGTTGTAATAGGGTATTTTTTGTCCAAAAAGCTGTAGACATAACCCATGCATGCTATGATGGTGACCACAATACTTAACGTATTTCAGTTCAGAATTCACTGATAACTTACTGATCTTTATTCCTGTTTAGATCCCTTAATATCAGCAGTGAGCTAACTACTGTAAAGCATATTTCAAAGACAAAGTATCTCTCGGAAAGACTGAGATCAAAAGTTTTCTTTAATAAAATTCTTTAGTATTAGAGGAAATAATGTTATACCATGTTATTCTTAACAGAATCTCATACTAATATTTCTATTATTTCTACTATCTAAGAATATAAATAAAATTAGGCCCGAAAATTTGCATTCACATGCATGCTTACTTTTTTAGTTGACTAGATTTAATTAGAAAAATGCTAAAAATTGATCACCCATTTTTTCATAAAATAAAAGGTAACTAATTAAAACCAGTACTTTATAACCTAACTTCTCTAATCCTTCTAGTTATAACTGCTAAAATGCTACTGAAAAATTGTGTATATTCTTCACAATAATCAACATTTTTTATTTACAGCATAAAATGTTTTTCAGTAATTTTCGCACATTGATGCGACTTTATATTATCCAAAATATATACTAGTGGGCACAAAAGACTATTTTCTGTGATGGGTACTGGCTAATGATGACAGCCTTAATGCTTTGCCAAGTGCAATTTGCAAGTTGATTTCTTAAGCAAAAATAATACCCAAGATGAAACCACTGAGGCTTTTTTTACATTAAATCAGTTTTATTTTCAAAAAGTACAAATGAAACTATATTTTATTGTTATGACTCCAAAAGAAATATATTTTTAGGTTCCTTTATCCTTACAATGATTGCTACCCCATCATACAGCAATTGTTTAAAAGATACATCAAGAAAAGTATGGGCAATTTCTGGCTAGCTATTTAAACGGCAGGCTTTATATCCAAGATATTACTGCTGATCGATCTACCTTTTGACTAGAATTCAAAAAATGTGTGGGAACAATATTTTAAAAACTGCACTTTTGAAATCCCATTGAACTAATGAGGCAGATCAAGGGACCACCATTATATTCCTAATGCTTCCCATTTCTTCACCCTCTTCAGCAGGGTTTCAAAGCACCTATTTTTTTAAAAAAAGTGTTATGTATTTTTTTGTTCACTCATAATCAGATAGGAAATCAATCAACAGTCATGCCTGAGACTGCTCTAATTTGGATAGCTGGTCTGAAACGATGTTGTTTTCTTTACATATAAAGCAAAATGATCCCCCCAAATAAAGGATGTTGTCGATTCCAGAAGAGATGAACATCTACCCTGCTTGTTTTAGGATGACCCAAATATCCTGACCTACATCTGCCCCTGATTTTTTACTTCAGTGGGTGTTTTGGATTTAAAGATGACGCCAAAGAAGGCTCTAAATTTCCACTTCTCTTGTTCCACTGAGTTGTTTGCACTGAGCTATTAGCAGCCATCACCACTTACTATTGCTTGACCCTGCAAAGTGCTGTGGCTCCTTTGGAAAGAAATGGTGAAGAACATTTAGGGATCATGATTAATGGTATCATAATAAAATATTTAAACATGAATGACTAATTACCTCAAACCAGGCTCTCAGGCACCTTTTAAAAATAGTTCACCTTCAGTTACTAAAAACATTAGACATCTTGACAAAATTTTTAGCAATGCTTTCTATGCAAAAAATCAACTTCCAACTGTAACTGACAGGGGACATCGCATATAAGATTGTTTGCCTGTAACAGGGAAAAATGTAGAGGAACTTAAAGGTCAAATATGGTCTTAATGGCATAGATATAAGAAAGATTACTCATTTAAAGAATGCAAACTTGTTTGAATATTATTGCACCTGTTAGTATGAGAAATAGAGCTGATTGATACTTTTCTTATGTGTTAGCTTATGTTTGTGGTTAGATTAAGAAATGTTTGTGTCTGATCGTAAATTTATACTTTTTTAACAAGAGTTTTCCAACAAGGGAGCTACACAAGGCCGAAGCATACATACAGCTACTTAAAAGGGATTACGAATAAAGAGGTACAAGCTAAGATTTTGAGATTCACTTTGCCTTGTAACTAGAAAGGACAAGAATGGATCCCACAAGAATCCTGAACCCAAAGGACCATTTACGTTTTAGGCAACAGCTGATCAGCAAGGAAGCATTTAGTCAATCACACCACCAGTTGTGCTAACCTCTTGTATATGTTACACTTTTCCCTTGATAGACAAAGGATGGTTACTTGGGAGGTTTTATGGATCAAATCTAAAACACTAATTCAGGTATCAAATAGAACATTTGTATCATAATGCTCATTAATACCAAAAAGGAAACAATTCAAGTGGCTGACACTAATTTGCAATACTATTACCAAAGTCTCACAAAAATCAATGCATCTGTAGTGGTGAAAGGGAGAAGAGAATGATCTTACAGCTATTAAAGGCAAGGAAGATAAAAGATACACCCTTTCTCAATCGTTTCATTGAGTCAAGGCCACCAAGATGATTAGAGGGATGGAGCACTTCTCCTATAAGGAAAGGCTAAAAGAATTGGGATTATTCATGCTGGGTAAGTCTTCAAGGTGACCTAACTGTGACTTTCCAGTACCTGAACGAAACCTACAAGAAAGATGGATAGAGACTATTTACAAGAGCATGTAGTGACAAGACAAGGGGGAGTGGCTTCAAACTGAGAGAGAGCAGGTTTAGATTACATATACAGAAGAAATTCTTTACTGTGAGGTTGTCCAGAGAGGCTGTGGATGCTCCATTCCTGGAAGTGTTCAAGGCCAGGTTGGATGGGGCTTTGAGCAACCTGGTCAAGCGTCCCTGCCCGGAGCAGGGGATTTGGAACTAAATGGTCCTTGAGGTCCCTTCCAACCCAAGTCAGTCTATGATTGTATGATTCAATGTACCGTTTCCAATGGTTTTAATGAGGGTTCAACCACAGACAGCCTTTAACCCAAGCCACTTTCCCAAATAAAGCTGAATAAATCTATCACCACAGCACTGAAGACTGGTTGTTTGCCGTGTTTATTATGTATGTTGGAAACATCCTGTTTTACCCAAATATTTCCCTGAATCAAATATGATTTAACAATCTGTGAATAAGCTCTTAGCACAATTACTCTGGAATGTGCAATGCAAGAGGGAAAAGAATGACAATCCCCATGATAATCACTGGTAGCTACAGTAAGAAATATCCACTTGGCAGTCTGCCACAAATCGGTAATTGTTTATGTGAACATCTCTGATTTATAGAAAACAAGAGAGTTAACTTAGTCTAGTTTAGTATTGGTTGTTATTGTGGCTCATCTGCTAGTAGTGAGAGCATGGGGTGAAATTTAGGCTTCACTGAAACTTAAGGGAAAAATCTACCTGCAGGTTTTGAAGTGAGGGTTTTGTGTATAATCTTATGGTTGGTTAGGATTTTTTGTTTGTAGTTTAATTATTTTGGTGGGGTTTGTTTTTTGGTTGTTTGCTTTGTTTTGTTTTGGTTTTTTTCCCCTGGGATAAGTTAGTCAGATTGGTTATAACAGCTTCTTAATTAATTTCCTAATAATTTGTTTATTATATTTTTGTTTATTATCTTTTTTCCCAACCATTTTTCTGCTCTGTTCACAAGTTTTGTTAGCCCTGAGAATCCAACCTCTGAGTGCATGCATGCATCTAGATAAACTTATGTGGAGTAACTTACACAGATAAAGATATTTGGAATTTGATAAATTTCTGATTTCCATTTAAAAGGAGATGACTTCACAACCAAGGAAATCACTTCCAGTCTATTAGTTCCATACTCATATAGCAAGGTATAGAGATTGTATATGCCTTAAATAGCATTTATGAAATTTGTTAAGCTATTCGGTTACACAATATTGAGATCGTACATTTTAGCATCTTCTCAAAATATAAAACAGTTGAAACATTTCTGTGAAGATACCATGCAAAATTAAATATTTAATTTCACATAATCTCTTTGGCACACTTCAATATTTAATAACTATTCAGCTGAAAAGTTCGCTCTGTATTAGTATTCACAGAATCACAGAATATCCTGAGTTGGAAGGAACCCACAAGGATCATTGTGTCCAACTCTCAGCCCTGTATAGAACCATAACCAAGAGTCACACTACGTGCCCGAGAGTATTGTCCAAATGCTTCTTGAACTCTAGCAGGCTTGGTGCTGTGACCACTTCCCTGGGGAGCCTGTTGCAGTGCCCAACCACCCACTGGGTGAAGAATATCTTTCTAATAGCCAACCTAAACCTCTTTGACACAAAACTTCAGGCCATTCCCTTGGGTTCTGCCACTAGTCACCATAGACGGGAAATCAGTGTCTGTCCCTCCACTTCCCCTCACAAGGCAATTGTAGACTGCAATGAGGTCTCCCCTCAGTCTCCTCGTCTTCAGGCTGAACAGACCAAGTGATCTCCTCTACTCTTCATTCGGCTTCCCCTCAAGGCCTTTCACCATCTTCATTCAGACACTCTCTAACAGCTTTACATCTTTCTTATATTGCAGTGCCCAAAACTGCACACAATATTCAAGGTGAGGCCACCTCAGTGCAGAGCAGAGTGGGACAATTCCCTCCCTCGACCGGTTGATGATGCTTTGCCTGATGCCCCCCAGGGCACAGTTGGCCCTCCTGTGTGCCAGGGCACTGCTGACTCATATTCAACTTGCCATCCACCAGGACCCCCAGGTCCCTCTCCATAACACTGCTTTCCAGCATCTCATTCCCTAGTTTGTACAAACAGCCAGGGTTGCCCCACCCCAGATGCAGAATTCAGCACTGTCCCTTGTTGAACTTCATATGGTTGGTGATTGCCCAGTCCTCTAATTGTCTGGGTCTCTCTGCAGGGCCTTCCTGCCTCTGAAGGAGTCAACAGCTGCAGGTTTAGGCACCCAAGTTTGAAAACAGCGTTCTAGACACATCTGCAGTAAGGGCTTGATGGTATTGGTTTTTAATTAATGCAAGACAAAGATGAATCGTTGCTGAGCTGTTATATCCAGGCAAAAAAGGCAAAGTGATTCTCAGCACTTAAGCATAACTGCAGCTGCAATGTTTCTGGTCACTTCTTGGTAGCTGTTATGAACCAACAGACTGAATAAAGCAAACCCTGTACAAATCAGAAAAACAGACTTAGCACACAAACTTCTGAAAGTGACAAATATTTGGAGGGGAAACTGTGAAGTTGAGCTCAACTTGTCTTCTTTATTTCTCTCAAAGACTACGACTGAGGAACATGACAGGATTTTAACTACAGGATTTTAACAAGATCACTTTTCAAAGACATTTGAAGACATTAGTTCAGAGATTTATAGTGATGCTTGGGTCACATTCAGTACAAATACCATTCAACACAACTGCTATAGTTTGGGGTAAATACACATGTATTTTTTTGTACAAGTACTCATTTGATGAAGTTTCTTGGCATGACTTTTTCTCTGAAAAGCTCATTTAATTTAAGTTTACTGTGATACATTCATGGAATATTAATACACCTAGCGTTGCTGTTTTCAAGATTTAAGCCATAAGTGTGTTAATCAAATTTGGACAAGCACAGTAAGCACAAGTCAAGAATCACACATGGACTTGGACAAAGTAAAATCATGTCCCTCTGTCCCCAGATAACATGCTGATTAAATTCTTCTATCAACCAGAGGCAGACTGACCTACAAACTAAGTTGACTTCTGAAATACAATCCCAGCTCTACCTTAAACTGTTTTGTTTATCAAATCTTAGACAAAAGGTTTATATAATTTATTGGAATAAATCACCATGCATGATGTAATAACTTCTTTATAAATAAAAGCAAAACAAACTTGTTTCCAGTCCTGCCTATCAGTGAGACACAGCACATCACAGTAAAAATATATAATTAGCCATGGGAGTTCACGTATCACTTCTGAATCATCATTACTTCCAAAAAAGTTCTATGTAGGAATTATGGCATTACATAAAGGGAAACCTGAAACTGATTGCCAAGTTTGGATCATGTTTCAATGCCAAAGAAAAAAAAAACAAACCAGAATTACTTTTAAGACAGGCTTCATTTTTCTTGAATGAAGTTTTGACAAAATGTAGTCTTTTGATAAAAGCACAGGAGATAGTTTCCTGGGATCCTGTACTGCAGTTATGCTTAAGTGATGAGAATCACTTTGACTGTTTTGCCTGGATGTAACAGCTCAGCAACGAATCAACTTTGTCTTGCATTAACTAAAATCCAATACCATCAAGCCCTTTTTGCAAATGTGTCTAGGACACTGTTTTCAAACTTAGGTGTCTAAACCTAAGACACCCAAATTAGAGACTATTAACGTGCTGAGGAGATACAAAGCCCTCTAAAATCAATGGTCTGTATTCATCCCTGAATACAATTGATTGACATCACCCAAGAAGCAAAAACGAAGCATAAATCTTTCCCACCAAGATAGCTACAGATCGCCCCAACAAAATGAAGCCTCTATTAACACAGAATGGGATGACAGAAAGAGAAGCCTGAGCAGATACCAATTTATCTAATCAACAATCAAAAAGGTGTGGGATCATGCAGATGAACACAGCACTATTAAAATATTATGCAGTTGATCTGTTGCAAATTACTTTTTCTATTTGACTCTTTCCTACAGCATTGTTTCTTTGAATCACAATGCAATGCTAGATATTTGCTTTGAAATGCCTAAGGGAATATATGTATTGGCTGTAGCAACTAGACATATAATTTTTTTTTAGGGGATATTACACAACTATTAAAAAATCCTCCAATTCTGCTAATGGGCAGAAATGTTCATTTTACTTTGAGAGGAAACCTGTAACACAAAATGTTCCAGTTTTCATCTTGAGTGAGAATAGTACTAAGGAAGACTGTAAAATATGCCAATCTTACTTGTTTGGCTTTTAGACATAATATTATAAAAATATGAAGTCATCCTTTTAAGGATTTTAAGATAATTTTCATCTAAAAATAAACTGGATACTGTTCTCAGGCAAGGTTATTTTTTCTAAAATTGGGCAATATGCTTAATTTTAACTTTGTCACTCTCTGTTTGACTCACTAACATTTGTGAATGAAAAACATCATTACAATAATAATCAGTGCTGCCAAACAAAGTAGTCTGTTTACGAAAATTTGAGAATATTTATCAATGAAAAAATTAACAGCTCAGGGTATGATAAAATTAGAATAGTCATTACTTAAACTGAAAAAAAAAAGATAAGAGAGTATTACCTCTTTTGTTTTTCTTTCCCCCTTTGAGTTACATTATTAGATTGTCTTACAGTTTTTTCGTCTTTAATGCACTTTAGTTACACCAGACTGGACCCACCTGCCTGCTCTTTGTCTTCTCATGTATGCCACTTAAGTAAAATCAATTTATCACTATTTTATAACCCTTCAGAAAATTGGTACCAAAAAAAAAAAATCCCCAAAACCTCAAGAATATTGAGTCTATTGAGTCATGATTTCAAAACCTTGATTCAATGTACATGTTCAACTTCGAGTATATATAAATTAATAATCAGAATAAACATATTGGTAAACAGCAACAGTCTCCTACTTTTTGAAAAATGGAGGACCACATCATGAACATCCAAACTAATGAATGAACATAAAAGTTACTGAAAACTGTTACAGCACAGTTGAGACAAGAACCAAAAACTACTTGGATCTCACTAATGCCCAGTTATAAGAAAGCTGCACACCTCTCTGTCTCACGTTAATGATCTAGGATGCTGTCCTCAGAAGTACTGAACACTTCATCTTCCAGGATATCTTGGGTTTTGAGAGCTTTCAGTATTTTGGAAGATGAATTTTACTTAACACACTTATTCAGGTTCTTATTTCTCTACCTTAGACAGGATTATTTCAGCTTTATAAAAAATAATTAAACACATTTCCACTATGTGCTAAAATACAGTAACTTTGACCTTAATTATTTAATGCCATTGACATTAGAAGCTGTGCGCGGACTGCTACACTGACAGACCAAAACCAGCCTGAAGACTGGAGTACAAAATTAGTACAAGACAATTACATCAACAGATGATGTCAGAGGGAAGTTTTCAGAATGACTGAAGTTAGAATACTGTATCTATGTATTTAATACATTTGCAGTTGTAGCTTGAAGTTGTTCAGTATCATACTGTCACATTTAGCCCCTCACAGATTGGATAATTTTTTCATTTCCAAGATAACTTCTAATTCTGTCTTCTGCAAATTCTTTCCCCATGTTTCTGCTTATCCCTTTTCGTCTCTGTGTACTCCTTTGTCCTTCTTTCTGCATTGCCTTTCCTTTAGCAACTCCCAAAGGCAATCCTTATGGTTTGGGGTTTTCTATTATCTTGTTGCACACAGGTTCTGAACCTCTGCTATCTGAAAATAGCAAGAGCTAAAAAAAAATGCAACTATCATTTCTGTATGTAACCTCTCCTCTTCCTGTTGCAACTACCAAAGCAGTGATCACACATTTAATGCTGGCAAAGATATTACACTTGAATTTCAGAATTGGCCTATTCTCCAAATTGCTCATCCTCATGAAACACAAAGGTAAACTCTAATTTTCATTCCCATCCCATCCTAGCTATAACAGCTAGCCCTCTAGTTTTACCCCTAAAGATCACCATACATAAAAATGCATCAAAATAACAATTTTCAACAGCCTGTTAGACTGTTTAAGTAGGAATAAAAGTTCGTAACATCTCTATTTCACTGCTATGATCTTGACATCTAACATTTTGTGTATTCTGGGGAATACCATAAAATAACAGCGAGAAACATGCTTTATACAGCAATCAGAAACTCAGCGGAATCCCTAAAATGTCCATTTCCATCTTCCATTTTTCCTTTTCATATTCGTTATTAGTCTTTGTTGCTCAAACTACTGAAAACAGAGCTTTCAGTAAATTGTGGAGTGGAAGCAGAATACTGAGAAGAATAAAGAATACTTTTTTTTTTTAATACTGTCTGTAAAGTTTCTTATGGATGTAGATTCCTCTACACTTCATTACACTCTTTCTTCTTTCTGTATTTGCTACCTTCCTGTTCCCTTGTAACTACTATCCCCTGTTTCCTGAGCATTCCTCTTGTTCCTCCTGTACACGCAGTATCTGATCCTGCCTCTGTGGTGTTCTACCAATCTCATAAAAAATTAGTGGGTTTAAGGACTTTTAAACAAAAAATTATATCCTTCTCCCAATTCGTTCCTGGACTCCTCTTGTCTTCTCCATTCCCTTCTCTGAATTTAATAAAGACAACTAATAAAGCAGGCAACTATTTTTAAATCCTCAATTGCCTATGCATGTAAACACACTGCACAAGCCCATCCAGAAGCAAAGGGAAATTATAAACATTATTTTTAAAATAAAAATATCATTTCCTTCCAATCTGCAGTGTAAATCTTGCAGAACTTTCCTGCATCGAAGCCTACATGATGCAAGCAGTACTGTTCTTCATTAAGATATGAAGGAACACAATAAAGCTTCTTCTCCTAGAGAAAGAAAAAAACCTCACTCCCCATCTCACTCTGCTTTTCAAAAGCATACACTCCCTGAGTTTCCCAGTCCTTCCCATGCATGATGCTAGGGCGCAGAATAGCTGAGCGAGCCCTTCCGCCTCCCCTCAGGGCACTTTAGGAACAATCAACCGGTTCCCATTTTTATAATCCACCTTTCCTGAATCCCTAATTAGGCACCCTACTTTGAGATGGGTTTAAAGCTGGTTTAAAATGTATTGTAATTTTGTCACTAATCTGTCTTCTCCACCCCTGCCCAAAACAACTGAACAAAAACGGAAACCAAACTATCTCTAGCAGTATCACCACATCAAACAACACATTCATAAGGTTCTGGGTCAAACCACTCTGGAGACTGGTGTGTCAAAAAAAGACATATTTTCAAAATTGAACTTTATATGTAAATGTTCAAAGTCTTCACCATTATTGTTTTGGGTTTTTTTCTTAATGGTTTTGTAGCATATTAAATAATTTGGGTCAAAATACCTGCCCACATATGTATAGTGCCCAAGCTTTGATGTGCCCAAAGACAAAGTGAAGCTGTAAGACTTTGTCCATTTAGCTCACAGAGCTCAAGGAGAGCCTCTGAAACTGGCCTTATATACTGCGCCTTAAAATAAATATACTGCGCCTGTCTTTACTATGAGCATGAGAAAGCAAGTTTTCAAACTCTTCCAGTTTTGTTTTCTCTCTGCATGTGTAAGCATCTTATTTTGCACACTGCATTTATTTTTTTAATGGATTGTGGTGCTCAAAGCCAGTGAAGAAAACATGAGGAAAATATTGAAAAACAGTCTAGAGAAATACAGAGCCTCAAGTCCAGGGCATCAGAACTCTCTTTAAAGAATGTAAAGAAAAAAGAAAAAAAATGCTTTCACTATGAGAATAATAATATTTATAAAATTGTTTTCACTACAAGAATATTTATAAAATTCAATCCCAAAACACATATATTCCTGTAAGCCATATATCCTTTGTGTGCTTTATTGCATACCAGAGAGTTCTGAACATGCAACTGTTAAGAGAGAACACATACACAATACCAAAGTATTCTCACAGCTTCCTTTACCACACAAAGCTGTTCCCAAATAGATCATTTTACTGATGTGCATTACAGCAAGCATCTTTCATTGGAAACACTTCAAACAAGGAAAATACCACAAGAGAGAAGGCTACTGCCTAATACATTGCAGTGATATGACCTCTTGACCGCAACTTTTTTGTATGTGTATTACAAAAGACTCTTGACACCTGTCATTTTCAGAGATTAATAAGAATATTTTAAAAAAAAAACCCTATTTTGTATTTGAGCTGAAACAGGTGAAATCAGATGCAGTGTAATGCATTACAGCTTTTCATTTTAACCCCTTTCCCCCTTTCTATCTGTTTTAATTTTGGATTGTTATTACAAATTCTTACAGATGGCAGAGCTATTGTATTAAAATCCACCTCTTTTTCTGAGTGGCTTCAGAGCAGAAGCATTACTTTAATTTTAATTTGATGAGAAGCTGTTCTATAAATTTGATGTGCACAGCTAGCTAAAATTGCCTTGTAATTGACTCCTATGACTTCATAAGGTAGGACAGCATATGTACTGGAAGGCATTGGTAGTGGAAGCATTTCCCAGTATTTAAGTACTGTAAAATAATCCCTGTAAAATAAAAAATTATAATAAAAATATTGTCTACCAATAATTATTTAATTACTTGATTATTTAAATACTTGAAACAGGAAAGGTTTTCTTCGTTAGTCTTGTTTGCCTTTTTAGTATTGTAAATATTTCTTTTGGATTTATGGCTCATATATTGAACAAGATTTTACCCACAGTAATTTCATGAGTTTGTACTGCGCTGTTGGGAATTAGGTGAACTACCATCAGACCTTCGAGATGCAGTCATCATCACTTTGCATAAGAAGAAAGGTACTAAATCAGACTGTTCAAATTACCGTGGTATTACTCTGCTCTCCATTGCTGGCAAAATCCTGGCAAGAATACTCTTGAACAGACTAATACCCGCTATAGCAGAAGGAATTCTACCTGAAAGCCAATGTGGTTTCAGAGCCAACAGGAGTACCACAGACATGGTATTTGTTCTCAGACAACTGCAAGAGAAGTGTAGGGAACAGAACAAAGGTCTCTATGGAACCTTTGTTGATCTCACCAAGGCTTTCGATACTGTGAGCAGAAAAGGTCTGTGGCAGATTTTGGAACGCTTAGGTTGTCCCCCCAAGTTCCTTAAAATGATCATCTCACTCCATGTAGATCAACACGGCCAAGTCAGATATGGCAATGCACTTTCTGAGCCCTTTCTAATTACCAATGGTGTGAAACAAGGCTGCGTTCTCGCACCAACCCTATTTCAGCATGATGCTCCAAAGGGCCACGGCAGACCTCGAGGATCAGGACGGTATCTACATTCGATATCGTACTGATGGAAGCCTTTTCAACCTAAGGCAACTGAAGGCCCACACCAAGACCTTAAACCATCTTGTCCGAGAGCTGCTTTATGCTGATGACGCCGCCCTTGTCGCCCACACGGAAGCAGCTCTGCAGCGTTTAACATCCTGCTTTGCAGATCCTGCTGAGCTCTTTGGGCTGGAAGTCAGCTTAAAGAAGACAGAAGTTTTCTATCAACCTGCACCTCAGGAAGTCTTCCATCATCCCCACATCATCATTGGCCAATCAGTGCTCAAATCAGTCCAGCAGTTTAACTACCTAGGTAGCCTCATCTCCTTGGACGGTAAGATTGACGGAGAGATAGACAACAGGTTGGCAAAGGCATATAGTGCTTCATAGAAGAGTTTGGCAAAAGAAACACTTGAAGAAAACTACAAAGATCAGTGTTTACAGAGCGATAGTGCTGTCTACTCTCTTATATGGTTCCGAATCATGGGTCATCTACTACCACCACCTGCGACTCCTAGAACGCTTCCATCAATGCTGTCTCTGTACAATCCTAAACATCCACTGGTCAGATTATGTGACTAACACGTCTGTTCTAGAAGAAGCAGCAGTCACAAGTATTGAGGCCACGTTGCTGAGAACACAGCTGCGCTGGGCAGGACACGTCTCCAGCATGAAGGACCACCGCCTCCCTAAGATCTTGCTTTATGGTGAACTTGCCACCAGCTGCCGCATGAGAGGAGCCCCAAAGAGAAGATACAAGGACTCCCTGAAACAACATCTCAGCCTTGGCCATATTGATCAACATAACTGATCTACTCTGGCCTCCAATCGGGAGGTCTGGAGACACACCATCTATAACGCTGCTGATGCTTTTGAGAAAGCACACAGGATCACTCTTGAGGAGAAAAGACAACGCAGAAAGAATTGTGCCTTGCAGAATATACCATCTAAGGAGTCTTTCTGCTGTGCCTTTTGCAACTGAACGTGCCTGTCTCGTATTGGCCTTTTTAGCCACCAGCGCACTTGTAACAAACATGGGTAGAGCCCTCCCCAAATCTTCGTTCACGAAGCCCAGCCATGACGATGATGACCCACAGTATATAAAATATCAGTCTCTTGGTATGAGTCAGGATGTCAGTAACATATGCAATTCTATACTATTGTTTCAGTCTGAATTTTATCACCTCAGGTTTGTTGCTGCAGTTTTTTCTGTTTATGAACAACTCCAACTGAACGCCTGGTAACTCCTTCATACGGGACAGATGGAGGACAACCAACCCATGCAGCACTATCCCATTTCAGTCCTGAGAGGATTCTACATTCAAATTACTACAGGTTGTTCAAATTATGAGAGGCATTACAGTATCATAGCGGCACGACATGAAGTTTTACACTGGCTTGCACAGCTCCTGTGACAATGTTCACAGCTTCTGCCACAGAGGCATTAACCTCACGCAGGCAAAGAACCACAGTAACAAACCATATAGTGCTAAAGAATGGCAATTAAAAAAAAAAAACAATTCACTATCATATATATACTGTGACTGTAAATACTTTTACAAGTATATCACACTAAATGTATTTGGGTAAATGCATTATTGGCATAATGTCTATTTCTTAATAAATTGAGTGTATTTTCACGGGAAAAAGAAGTTACCACTGGGAGGATGCAGGGAAGACAGAAAGACTGTAATAATGAAAAAGCACTTCAGAAAACATGATCCAGGCCACATATTTTCCCTTTATGTTTCCACTCCCCTATATCATTCCCTTCTTCCAGGTCTGCTGCTCACCGCCCAAACCTATTCCATCCTCCAGCCTCTCCCTTTTTGCAGTTGCTTCGCTCCAAGTCCTTCTGTCCTTGCCCAATCCCTCTGCCTCTTCTTCTCTTTAGGTCACCCCTCATCAACCCAACACGAGAAAATGGTCCCCTAGTCTTGTTTTAAGTTCCCAGACCCCTTACAGCCACTGAGGTCATGGATGAGAGGCGCAGCCACTTCACAGCACTGTCCTGTAGCTGAGTAAGTGCAGCATGATGTGCTGGTGACACATGCTAGGGCAGCTCACTGTTCCTCAGGTTCACCATGTGCGATGGCTGGAAGGACTCCCACCACAGGGGAACTTTGCAGGAGCCATGTGCTCATCTCCTATAGCTTCAGGCTGACCATTCTTTCTGCCAAAAACAAATCCCTTGAGGTTTGTTGGCTCTGTGACTAACCAAAGAATCACAATATGATCCATGTTCCCAAGTGCATGCAAGACCATGGAAGTCTACTTTTCTCCAACAGCTAAGGAGTGAGCCTGGGGGAGCTGGCTCCTTGAAGAGCACGTGGCCTTCAAAATATCTCCCTAAGATAAAAATATCTGAAACTTCACTTTTCAGTGTTTAATCACCCAGAGACCAGATAAACCTCAGAAATGAAGACTCATTTGTCACACCAAAATAAAGAGAGTTTTTCCATTCCATCACGAGGTAAATCAACTCACATTTCTGAGGATGAGTGGAAGCAGTTCCCAGACCAGTCTGCTACCTGTCCAACTTTGTGTTTTTTTAAATCCCTAAACAAATGCTTAGCGTATCACATTCACTGAAAAATGTGGAGGGGAGAGTCAGCTCTTGTTTATCATAATATATTTCTGTCAGGTAAAGATAACGTACTTTTAAAGCCTTGTTATACATTTATCAAAAGCAGCAGGGCTGGGGAGGAAGCTCCAAGAGGTTTGCTCTAGTCCCTTGGCTATGCATTTTCTCTTATTTAGCCATTTAACAGGATGAAATGATTAAAATTAAATTATTTAAATCACCAGTTTTAATGACAATTTAAACCAGCAAGCAGGAACCCTTGATTTAAATATTAGATTTTAAATCTTGTTTTGTATTTGCCTAAGCAGAAGTTCTTTGTCCCTGATTCATTGAACCATTAGGCTAGGCTACTGCCAAATAAAGCATGAGCTCTTACATTAAATTAGTTGTTTATTTTTGCTATTATGTAATGCACATTTAAATTCCTTTTTTTACATTTAATTAAGTTGAATTAATTTCTTGTTTAGAAAATAATATTGCTTTATTTTTTTATCTTGCAAGACTGTATTGAGAAAGAAAGTAGAATTAGATTCAAAATACTATTTTAAAACTGTTCTGTATTTATTAGATTATTAAAGTATCTAAAGTTTAGGCATTTATTATACAATGACTATTTTATTCTAGTGAATGAACTGGTCAATAATTTCCAGTAAGCAGAAGTTTCTTTTCTAAAGTGGCTAAAGATACATAAAGGCACATAAAGAAACATCCTCCTTCATTTTCTAAAATGAAGTAGATACCTGACTGCCAGGAAAATAATCCGAAAAAAAGAACCCTGAGACTAGCTCAGTTGGTTAAAACTTGGTGCTAATAACGCCAAGTTTGTGTGTTCAATCCCTGTGTGGGCCATTCACTTGAGAGTTGGACTTGATGATCCTCGTGGGCCTCTTCCAACCCAGAGTATTCTGTGAAAACAAGTTAGATTGACTTATTAGTTACCACTGGACTTTTCAGCCTTGAATTAGCATATACATTGAGGGACAACAGAAACGTGTTCCTGTGAAGCAGAAATATATTTCTGCATTAAAAAGAGGTAAGTACTAGCATTCACTCTAGTTAAAAACATTTTAATGATAGACACTTAAATGGATGA
Organism: Pseudopipra pipra; assembly: GCF_036250125.1. Taxonomy (NCBI): domain Eukaryota; kingdom Metazoa; phylum Chordata; class Aves; order Passeriformes; family Pipridae; genus Pseudopipra; species Pseudopipra pipra. The sequence continues at coordinate 49,506,079 of NC_087553.1, read as the reverse complement.
CATGGCAACATTTTCACACAGAATGACTAAATTGAGAAATTTAGCATGTCTTCCTTTGATTCTGACGGCAATTAAAAAAGCCTAAGCTTTTGTTTCATTGAAATTTGAAGACAATTCATTGATGCAACAGGTCTGAATGCCTAATTTATTTCTTATAATAGGCTGCAGCAGATTGAAGTCTATAGAAGTATTTTCACAATTAAAATTTTAAATTTAAGCTGGACTATTTTAAAAAAGAAATCCATTCCAATGTAAATAACTTAAATCAGAATTTTAAAAGTAAACATTTTTTCCCTTAATATTACTTTGGATCCAACTCATCTTGAAGTCTGGATATCTAAAGCCTGAGATATATTAAAGGTTATATCTTTAAAAAAATGCTGTGGCATTGAGTGATGATGTTTTTAATCATTTTACTGTTTTGTAGCCCAGAAAAAGTACAGGATGCAAAACTACAAATCTTACTAATGAGTTTAATTATTGACTGCTAAGTCTTGTAACCCTTAAATTTGTGTAACTAAGGATGCCAGGATGAGGGCAAAAAATTGAAAGAAGTTAACTGTATTCATTGCTTGGGCATTTCGAGCAACAATGCTACATGTTACACGACATTTGTTTTCAGTATGAGCTTGCACTTTTTATGCCTATAAAAAAGGATCCTTAAATTATATACTTCAGAAACACACAGGCTTTTATTCCATGACTTCTTTTAAGTTACCTTTACGTCAGTTAAACTCTTTATATGCTTTTTTTAGGAATGTATTACACATTCTCTATTAAACACAGTAGCTAAACATGTGCTTATGTCTTCTTCAATTAAGCAGGCTTGTTCCCTAAAGAACTATCAGTGTAAATTTATGGTGTTAAATTTATGTTTTTCTTGTTTCTACTGCTACGCATCTCCTACTGTGTTACTATCTCCCAAATGTGTTATAACACTTAGTGTTAGCTGACATTAGCTACTCAATTCTAATCTTAGAGATTACTGACCAAACGCAAAACAATTCCATAGTGCCGAGGCATTTATCTTAAATATATTTTTACTTTCATTTTGTACAATGTTATCCATAACTGAATTCTTAAAAAATGTAAAATTCAATTTTTTTAGATCTGAGAGCACTGTTCATACTTTCTCAATGCAAGTACTTCACATAATCTATATCACAGACCTTAAATAACATGCAAATTAAAATTCCACATTTAGTATGCATTTCTGGACTTGCTAAAATTTAACTTTTCCTATTTTGCATTTCTCAGAGTTCTATCACAACAGAAATGACACAGAAAATGCTTTCTAAACTATATTTTATGATGTTAATATTTATTGAGTTAGCTTTTAAAAATAAGAGAGTTTTGGCTAGGCATTATGACTAAATTTGAGCAAGCAGAATTTTGTTCTCAGTCTCCTATGCTTACTTGATTCCTTTTGGTTCATTCAGAATAATAGGAAAGACAGTCATCTCAGCACATAATTTTTTTCAGATAATTTGGTAAGTTCAGTATCTATACAATGCCAAAAAACAAGTTGCTTTCTCCTTCTGTGAAGAGGCCTGCAGCTGCAGTGAGCAAGGATAGATGCCAGTGGTCAGAGGCAGCCAAAAGAATAAGACAAGCATCAACAGACATCAGGGCTGTGAACTGGAAAGCTGGGGCTGTAAAAACAGCGTGTTCAAGAGGGATGGATAGGTGGGGGTTGTAAAGAAGTGGGGAGATTCATTTGAGAGAGAATATCATGTAATGTGGGAAAGATCCAAGAAATGGAATGGAGACAGAGCATCATCTGTGGGAACAACTGCCTTGGATGCATCACAGGTCACAAAGGCTGCTCTACTTACAAGTGTGGATGCTCCTAACTCAAGTTTCTTCTGTCCCAAGGGCTCCAGAGGTTTTTAACCTTCACTTTTCACTCCACAATTCACCTTATTTCTCTGATCTCTTCCTAGTTGAGCCTCCAGTATAATTCATAACTCCTCGTCTTTACCAATAACCCAGTGCTGCCTTCTCTTTCGCTTCTGAATACAGGAACCCTATTCTTTCTCTGTATGTCAGTTATAGAAAACAATTTATAACCTGGACATTTTATCATGCATTTAACCTCTAAAACAAATTTAAGAAACATTGATTGTCACTGAAACCCATAAGGACATTTTACATAGATGTGTTTCGTCTTCATATTTACCAGGTATGCAGAGCACACCTTTCAGTAATTATAATGCTTGAGTGACTTAATAGAATTTTAAGGATTCATACCAAGTAGAGAGGGATAAATATCAACTTACCCATTTTCCTTGGGTTTCTGTGTTAAGTAAATGCTTTAGAATATATTCTATAGGACAGATTTCATTTAACATTTCAGAGTTGGTTCTATCTTTGAAACCTCAAAAGACATCTGTGAGTATGGCAGCATGTTTCTAATTCATGGATTATCATAAAACAAAACTTTGAGAAACCTATAAGACTGCAAATAGATAAAGGCTAATCGTAAACACATTTCTGAAAGGACAAAAATATTTTTTGTGTGTCTCATTACTGCATATAATTTAGATATATTCTACCATCTTCCTCATGTTCTCACAAGCAATGATAGAACTGTATCTCTTTGCCAAATTTTATGAATCCCAAAAGTAACTGTTTCATGAAGTTTCACCTATTTTTTGTGTACTGTGCTTGAAATTCCATTAAATCCATAAATGTTCCAATTTTCCTAGGATTTTCAATAAATACTTCAGATACGATTAAAAAAACACTTAAACCTCACAGGACTAATATTAATGGTGCATTTACTTCACATCAATTATTCCAAGGATACAGAATAAGATGATATTCACCTCCCCAGCTGGAGGTACACTCACTTCTGAAGCACTGCCAGCCACTCCCCTGAAAGTCCAGACCATAAAGAAAGTAAAGAGAAGCAAATCTTACATGGGATCTATTCTGTGTTTCAGGTTGTGATGACGATTTCCTAACATGACTGCTGTCATGCCAAAACACAGGAAGTGAACGCGTATTTATTCAGGATGCTAGAGATACTCCTCTGTTATGAAAGGTGCTGGTAGAAAATACATTCCTACTTCTAAAGGATTTCTCTTTCATAATGTGTTAGCTCTTTCACATCTGAAAGGACTTGGGAGATATTCCATTTTAGGACAAATACACACACTCACTTGTAAGGTCTTTGCATTACAACATTAGATAATTGCATTCAAACTGTGTTTTTCTTCACTGTTTGAAATACCAGCTCAAGCACATTGGTGTTCCTACTCCTTTCTAAGTTCACTGTATAAACCACATAGATAGTATCTTGTACAAGGTAGTGTTTCATAGTAACCCTGACAATTTTTCATGTTACATGCATTTTGTTTTCTGTGATTTTTTTTCTTTTTTACCATTACTGTCCTAAAGCTAACTGAGATGAAGGACTATTAGAAACAATCCAGCCAGAAATCAGTAAAATATTCAACAGAACATTCAGCAGATCTTGTAACTCAGATACACAAACACAAGACCTCTGCTCACATTAGTGCTGTCTATATCAGATCATAGGTTCTATTGTTAACTTAATTTACTTGTGAAGCCAAGCCTTTAAGTCTAGGACTGGATGGTTCCTTATGGCCTGTATGATTTAAGAGAAAGAGAAGATAGGCTGTTCTTTGCAATTTCTTCTGAGGAAAGTGATAGCAAAGCCTTAAAGACACAAGTTTCCACAGAATAATCTATAGAAGAATGAAGAAGGGGACTTTAAATGTAAAACTACTTGAGAAAAACAATTTTTAGACACCACCTCCCCCCAAAAAAACCACCAAAAACAAAAACAAAATTCCTTCCCCAAAAAAACAAAGAACGACCAAAAGCTTCTGAGGTTTGCGGGAGATCTTCAGTACAAAAAATAATAAGATGCACAGGTTTGGAATACACCAAAGGATGGACTGGTGCTGCACCTGGAAGAATAATTTGTGAAAGAAAAGACTTCTTACTTACTGGAGAGCTTTGCTATAATTTTCTGTATTTTAGGATACAGTTTAAAGTATTAGTAAAACAAAACACGAAGTTTATTATTTACAGAATACATGGAGATAGAGCATACAGGGAAGAGCAGTCTTTTCTTTCCTTTTTCTTTTTGATAAAAGAATTTCAAACAAAGAGTACTCTTAGATAACAAATTAACTTTACAGTGTGAAGACTTTTAAATGTGAAAACTGGTAGTACAGTTTGAAGCACAGTTTGGAGAAGGCAACTGATGATCTTAAGAATATAAGTATATAAAAAGACCATATAGCCTAAAGAAAGCAGCAAACAAAAAATGCATGGATTCTCCTGGAACTGATCTGTGTATCAACACCGTTAAATGTTTTGGGTTTGATTTATAAAACTAAAATCACATGTACTTATGTCCTACTCATATGCACAGATGTCACACATGCATGTTGCAAAATACGTGTTGTACAATACAGTATCATCCTAAAGAACTAACAATTTGAACAATTTTGACCAGGTGCATAATATAGGGAATTGCACAGCAAATACAACATAGAAGAAATAGCAACTATAGCCTTCAAATATAAGGGAACACATCTACAGTGCACCCATTGCTGTGACTGCAGCGCAAGCAGAGAGACATATCTGAGCTAAGTTTTAACTAGGTTAGTGGATACTGCTGGTAGTGATAAACATAGCTCAGGGCAAACTACAGAAGTTAAAGAATCTGGGTAAATATTCAGGCAGTGGAGATTTTACTGTGCTCTATAACATTATAGATACAACATTAACAGCACAAACACAAGCTAGTTTCAAGTTAGATCAGCTAAACCAAGCTTCACAAGGAAGTTACATCTTCTCTTTATTCGACTATGACTGTATCCCTTCAAACCAACCTAGGGAACAAGACAGGCTTTACATCACAATCTATATCTTAGGCTTAAAGTAAATTTCTTCCTTGGCTCACTCTAATTTCAGAGTTTTTGTGTTGAAGTTCCTGCTGGAAATGACTTAATATTGCCATTGCAACCTTACACAATCTTTGATTTTGAGCAGACACATACCCACTTTGATAGAATGTGACATGCTGCTGAGCTCCTTGGATTTGTGTAGCAACGCATTATTCCTTCTATCCCTCGATTTTTCAGGTACAGTTTAATAGTAGAGACTCCAGTGGCAACATTTGGCCTTTACAAAATTGTTTGCTAGCTATCTATGACTTAAGTCAGTAAGAACTTCACTGCATGCTAATTCTATCACTTAAGACTGCATTTCCAAGTATTTTGTACATAATTACATATGTTTTCATGGCTAGGCTTCGTGAACGAAGATTTGGGAAGACTCTATCCACATTTGCTACAGGTACGCTGGTGGCTTATGAGGCCAATACGTGACAGACATATCCGATTGCAAAAGGCACAGCAGAAAGACTCCTTAGATGGTGTATTCTGCAAAACACGGTTCTTTCTGCGTTGCCTTTTCTCCTCGAGAGTGACCCTGCGTGTGTTCTCAAAGGAGACAGCTGCGTTATAGATGGTGTGTCTCCAGGCCTCCCGATTTGAGGCCAGAGTAGACCAGTTATGTTGATCAACATGGCCAAGGTTGAGATGCTGTTTCAGGGAGTCCTTGTATCTTCTCTTCGGGGCTCCTCTCATGTGGCAGCCAGTGGCAAGTTCACCATAAAGCAATTACATACTATTCTAGGATCAAAATATCCAACTTCTCAAAACATTTCCTATATAAACTACAACAACCACAGAGAGATGTACTTTGTTAAACAGAAGATTGGTATGCACAGGCATCAAGCTTGATTGAGAAAAATAGACAGAAAAAGAAGCTTGTGTGGTCCAGACAGATAGATGAGAAAGGGTAAAGGTGAAAGTAGCACAATGAAAAGACTGAGCCAACAATGACAGATACAAAGCCAGCAGAAAGTGTGAGGGAAAGGAGACCCATGGAGGAAGAGCCAAAGCCAGCAGGTGTAAGGATTCACTGAGAATAAAAAGAGAGAATCAGTTTACAGATATAAAAGAAATCCCCAAATTAATAAAACAAATAGTAATTTTGAGGTCAGTAGTAGAAGCATCTATGGACTCTTATTTAAAGCAGCCTACCCTGTGCAATGCTTTATTGCTATTATCCCTGAAAGACAGGCCATATTAGTTTTGCCAATTTTTGTCTAAATCCAACATCAAACTTGAATTATTATAAATGGCAATATATAAACAATTCATACCATGAAATATCATAATAATAATAAATGTTCTGTTCAAGCTTAAACAGCCCCATGGCTGCAAAGGCTCTACACAAAGTAATGCAAAGTGACTATAAAGTAATTTCAAGCCTAATATGCGCACTCAGAAATGTAAAATCCACCTATTCAGATTCTCTTACAAAGAGAAGCTGCCCAATCTAATTCCTGCAAATCACACTTAGCTTCAAAAGGATCTTCAGATTGTATTCTGATAGCTTAAAATATTTGCACAATTGTGTTGGAGAGGATGTACAGGGTATTTGTTTCTTTGACTGACTGGCATACTGCAAGATATTTTAAATTTTCAATACAATTGACTGTTTCTTTGTAGATTAGTTTGATGTCCACTGTGAAGAATCAGTGACCCAGTATACTTCCTAAAAATTAGTTACATACTTAGCAGGGCCCTCTTTAGACATTTACATATATACAAGGTCTGCCTCTTTGTGTTCTGAGATCCCTAAAGAAAGAGAAAAAACAAATCATACTGATTGCACTCTCTATGCAGACAGAAACAATTCTTTATGGAAATAAATAAATTAATTAACACAGAAGTACCTCTTGCACCAAACAGCTGTCAGTCATGACTGCTGTCATTCTGACATTAAAACCATCAATTTAAAGTAACTATTTCTCCTTTGATACACTTAACCAAACTAATTTAACACTAAGATCAATTTAATATTTCAGATAAAATTATATATATTTTTAAATACACATATGTTTAGTTAGGGAACATTTTTGTTTCCTGTTACATTATCTCCCTCATCTTCTTCCAGTGCATTGATTAGATGACTTCTGTTACTCATAGACTTCCACTCTGTTGGGGTACTGCTGCTATATGCTATGTTGTCTATAACTTCAAGCTTCACTGGTCAATATGATGACCACTATATGATGCTACTTCTTTCTCGTTATCATGAGATTTCCCACCATGGAACGTCCTAAGAAGTTAAGTTATACTCCAGCTTTCTTTAATATTCTTTTTGGTGATCTTAGCTTCAGTATTGTCCTCAAAGAGAACATTTAAATCAAATTATTTTCAAGAACCTAGATCTTTTGGTACTGCTAATGTTCCTATCCAGTGTTTCTGTTTTGGCTAATGTTATTTATATCTGTCTTTTACCTGACTGAAAGTGAGAAATGCTTCTCACAGGCAAAGAGAGACCCCTCAGATATAACTACAGCACTTATCTCCCTTCTATTTATCTTGATTGTCCATTTTATCATCTTTGACCCTGAACTTTTAGTCCCTTCACATAATTCTCACATCTGTGAATGTCTTTACAACTACTTTGAAGTTAATAGATGCTGAACTAGGTCCAGAGAAGGGTTCTTTGGGCTCACCCCTTCTGAAGCTATCTTCACACCTTTGTCTTCTCTAGCTTTAAACAACAACAGTAAATGTTATATACTCCTCAACCCTATTCTTGGCTTTTAGGAAACCAAAACATGCAGAATACTGTCTGCATTCATGTTGATGAAAAAGTAGCACAAGTTCATCATTACATCCTACTTACATATATTTCTGAGGATTTCAAGAGTTAATTTTATTTATTTGTTTTTATTTTTCCGTGGACTAATTCCAGTTATGGCTTTTATCTTTCTCAATAATTCTAACTGCTTCTGTCACTCATCTAGTAACGCAGTCTTCTGGTGCTCCTCCATTCCATCTTACCAACTCTACTTGCTTTTCAGCTACATAAGGAACTTAATTTTTCCTTCTTTTAAAGACTGTATAGAACAAATGAAGGATTAATAAGTGGGACAGCCACTTTTTTTACTTCAGCCCTGCCTTTTGGTGTTCTGTTTTATTCCCTGTGGCATGAAGCTGCCAATAAACTAACCTGTGCAGGCACTGACAGGAGGTCTCCAGGTGGAACAGTTACAAGAACTTCAAAACAGGTAATAAGGGAGTCCCAGACATTAGACAGGCAAGAACCACATACCCAGACAGGAAAAAAATAGAATAAGGATCCTCCATCAAGGCTTAAGAAAATGAAATCTCCATTAAAGACTACTGCTGAGGGTCAGATACTGGG
>NC_087553.1:49482808-49492808 GCF_036250125.1 Pseudopipra pipra | reverse complement strand
ACATCTTCAAAGCCGACCTAATGACTTGTGACAGCACCCAATCCATTTATCACCAAGTATATATTACAATATATTATAGAATACTGTCATTCTGTCTTGATACATGGATGAGAAATAACTCCCTGATTTAAGTCAAACTTCCCATTTCTATATAAAGATCACAACAACACAGTTCATCAAGCAAATAACAGAACTGTCCAAACTCTAAATAATTGCTTATAAGAACCTAATGAAGTCTAACTTAGCGTATTTACTTTCTATAAATACACCACGTATGTAACTTAACAAATTTAACTTACCCAGTTACTCTTTGTATATATTCTAAAACTGCTCATGATTAACTTTCTGTGGCAAATATTCGTGCCACTTTAGTGAAAACTTATTTTGTGATTTTACTCATCTGATATACCTATTCTTAAGCATTAGCAACACTTTATGTAGCTGCCCAGTTGAAAGAAATTATTAAAACCAGTGATCATTTATCTTGCTTCCTTTAGAAAAAGCTATAACAAACTTGATTTGTTTATTTGAAGGCCCACAATAAAATGACTCAGGGAAGCCAAAATCAGAATGTTAAACTATGAGATAAGTACGTTATACCTTGCACATATTTAAACAATAAATAATTCTTACGAATAATAACTGCAGGTACAATGGGGTTTGCTCTGTTTTTCTACTTCTCAAAGTTTGTTAGACAAGTCGCATATTAAAAATGACATTCTAGAGAGGTACTACTGTGACAATAATAAAACCAGCCATCATTTTCCTCTTAATTCATATTTCAAAAGGCATCTGGTCAAAAACAGGGGAAAAAAAAAAGAAACAGAGTGAGGAAGAAGAACAAAAGTAGCACAAAGCTATGCCCGTTATCTAAAGGACATCCTACTGCATGTTTACTAGTATTTATGTTTCACATCAACATATTTTATAGAAGGATTTATATGCCTAACTCAAGTTGTATTTAAATCCTACAGTGCAGACCCCACCATAAAATGCCTCTTGAGTCCTATTAACTGTACCCATGGTTTTACTTTGCCTGTCTGCTTATTTAAGATCTAATCACAGTTTTGAAGAAAAGATTGTCACTTCTAAGCCTGTCCCCTCAGAACCTGTCTGTTATTAGTACTCAACTGGATATTTTCATCTTCAGTTGTAATTCTCTGTGGTCTTTGCAAATGCTATCTACTGGAATCTGTGACTGTATGGACAAATTGGCTACACATGCCTAGGACTATTACTTTGAGAAACATGTAAGTGGCACATTAGTCTGTTGGTATTTTTGTATTTTAAAGTGTTTCACTTAAATTTAGTTTTCTAAAAATTTTCACCAATTAAATACACTCTTTCTCAATAAAAATTTTAAACTGCTGTTATAACCTGAATAAAGACGATGGCATGATTTTCAACAAAAACAGTATTAAATTTTTATATCTATATGTATACACATACAGTTTATGAAAATAGTATAAAAACACAAAGTACATATACAGATAATAGTGTATGTATAGAGAGGGGTGCAAACCTGCTAAGAACTTAATGAAGACACTGAAACCTGTATTTCTTCAGACTGTAATACTGTGAGTGCTCAATTGTTAAAACTGAATACACTCAAATTTGAAGCAAGGCACAGATTTAAGCCTTAACAACCTCTCATATTTCAATCTACAACTATTTCATTTCTCCACATTTTCTGTCACCATTTAAAATATTTAACTATAAATGTAGCTAGTGTACACTGCTTAATTCAGCACTAAAAATGATTCAATTTTAAGAGCTATTATGACCTGTTATTTCAGAGGCCCGTACACATGCAATTTATCTATCATGTTAAAACATGTTTCTATAAAACAGCAGGTTTATAATATTCTATCTTACAGGAGACAACTTTCCTTCCATTAATGCAATACCTGACATTGTAATGAAAAGCCTCAGTATTTAAAATCAAGGCTTTGAACTCCAAAGGTGCTGAGTGGCCTCAGCAGACGAGAGGATGAGTAACCAAAGACTTCAGGAGTTCGAAGCTGGTATTGGGCACTCTGCAGAATCAGATTCCAATTGTTTACAAAACAAACTGTTTGGGCTTCACTGCATTAGTACAGTCTGCGTCCCCTGATGGGGGGGGCAACTCCTTAGGCAGACAAAGCAGGAGTTATGTTTGCACAGGTTTTAAAAGGAACAGAAATCTTACAGTGACAAAAATTAATGGATTGCATCTCATAATTAGATTGCGTCAGCAGCCAGAAGACAATTTAATTTTACAGTTTTAAACATAGCAGTTCTCCATTAACTTGTTGAGAACACAAACAGATAAACTTAAAAAAATGTTTTAAAATTGAGAATGGAAACATACCTATAGAAAAGCTGCTTCTCTCTTTTCCCATATTTTCAAAATCACACATCCATGTTATGCTCACACACACACACACACATAGGCAGCAACACATTCTCTCTTTTATTTCAGTGCTTCTGAACTAACCAGCATTTTTTATTTACACCTACGACAGCAAAGCATCTTCACTGTGAGAAGTGACTGCTCCCTTCACTAAGGTCCCTTCACTGCCCAGCTCTGACTTTGGCTCAATTCATTGCAAACGAAGCAAAGTCTCAAGTAATGTGGCCCTCTGGTGGAAAGCCCTGCACCATGTCCTGCGCTACCGAATCACACAGTAAACTAACAGTTCCTGAAAACATACACTGCAAGGCTTCAGCACAACTTTTATAAATACACTGCGGGACTTTAATCACCGGGTGAGTGTGGTGGTGTGCAGCCATATCAGCAATATGTTGCCACCACGAGAACGGGACCCCGTGCATTTCAACATTAACGTGCACTAAAACAACAACAAATAATGCCCCACACTCTTCAGTTCCACAACACTTCACATTCAGCACACACCGAGGGTGGGCAAAAGGGTGCCCCTCTGAAAACAGCCCTTTTATTTGTTTAAAAACAAACAGGAAACAAAACAAACTTACCTGCTGTTGTTGCAGATGCAGCAGTTCTACTGTGCTTACTTCAGTGCTCGTGTCACCACTTGATCTTCCATCTCTGCTGCCAGCATCTAATTGGCTGCTTAGAGTGCTCATTCCATTTTGATTCATTGAACTGTTGCTTATTGTCTCTGTCGCAGATTCCTGCATCATGACTTAATACCTAAAAGTGATTAAGAAGTATCAATTAACACACGCGTTACACCTTCACACTTCCATTATCAAGATGTCCCTCTCTGCCAATTATACAGACAGCATCTTTAGAAGAAGAAAAAAGCCTCAAGGAGCCGTTTACCAAGAAATGTGATGCAAACTCTGATTTCATGCAGCTACTAATCACCGGAATTATGGTTTCTATAAGCAAGCTTTGTGTGCTTACATTTAACGGCCAAAATAACACACCACGCAAGGAGCATGGTCAATAGCATTTATGAACGACTACATTTTAAAGTCTACCTATAAAACCAGTTTAAGTGAAGGCACGATTTCACACACTGCTCTATATTTCCTATTATCTAGCTTTGACAACCATGGATGACTATACAGCCTTATTTAAAATATTCACTATCTTGATTCTGTCAGAATTTTACAGCATATCTTATGCAAGGCTGTTGTTTAATGATGCACAGCTAATCATACAAAATTAAAATTTTGTAAGGGTGATACAAATCATATGGTATCAACCAATGATAAATAGTATAATGGGCTTCTCCTTTTTTGTGACTAAATAAAATTTTGCCTCGGAGGCATTTTAAGAAAAAGCTCCTGCTGCAAACATGTCAGATATTGCCTATTTTTTTAATCAAACGGCTGATATTCATTTATTTTTCTGACATTTAAAACATTTAATACTGTCCTTCCTGGGAAGTAATTAAGCTTATGCATGAGCAGCAATCAAACTGTTCACTTGAAGATGACTTAAAACTCAATTTTAACATAGGCAAATAAATGAAAGATATAAAATTAATTTTCCAGGCATGTATTAGATATGAAAGCTGGAAATAAAATCTATCAAGAATATCACTAATGATTGTGCTAAAAACAGCATAAATTATGCATATTACCTTCTCTACAGTAATAAATGTTTTATCATTTTCACTGCATAAATATACTGTACTTTCAGGATAGCAATGAGATGTCCTGCCAAGATCAGTTGAAATCTTTGCAGTAAATAAAGAACCAATGTGCCCTTACAAACCAGAATTTCAAGGCGCATTTTGTATCTGTAATACGGAAAGGTCAGTGTCTCTTCTCAGAGCCACCGAAGTCCTCTCCTGCTCTCACAAGGTCAGAATGGACCTTACTTTCCTTCATCCTCACTCCTGATGTACTGACAGAGTCCTCACAACAACCTGGCTGAGCTGTAATTTTAAAAGACACCTCTGAAGGGAGAGGGATGGGTAGGCAAACTTAGGAAAGGAAACAAAGCTTGCTGCTTAGCCTAATTATTTTACTTAGCTATTTGTTCCCTTGCAAAGTATGAGCAATTGCCTCTCCCTGGGAAAAAAGAAAAAAAAAAAAAGGACAGGAAAAGGATCATTATAACTTTGACAATGTGCATGGGATATTAATTAAAATGCAATATGAGTTACCACAAACAAGCACCTACAAGATAAAGTGAAAGTATATATTGTGTGAAGAATGTTAAAATAGCAAAAGATGAGTTTTTTAGGGTGGTCTGGTCAGAAAAAAAACAGGATACAAAAAACCTAAACACAAACACAGTTAACATAAAGGAGGGTAGCTGTTATAGCCCAGTAAACAACAGCAGCACCAGATGTGTTTATGAACAAACAGCCCTTCTTAAACACTTATGAACATCAGTGAAGAAAAATAATAGAAATGGAAAATATGATACATGCAGTGATGAATTTTACAAGGCAAAAACAAAGCTAATACTCTTTTCTGAGATTAGGCAGCTAATAAGTATTCAAATTAGGCATAAATTTTACATGTACAATGTTTAAAATATTCAGAGAAAAGGGTCTGATTGCCCTTAGTAGTTATATGAAAATTCTAATGCGGGTATGCCACAACTGTGGAAGCAGACAGCCCTTTCCGATTTTTACAATATTTACTTTCAATAAAAAGATATGTATATCAGAGTGGAAATTTATTTAAAACACTTCATCAACTGTATCGTTACAAGGATTTGGAAATTTGGGAAACTCAAACATTAATCCTCTTTTAGTCAAACAAAGGTTTAACTAACAGACAGGTTCATCTTACAAATTCGAACATTAGACAATAACAGTGGTACATTTAGCCAAGCGCATTAAAAGGGCAAAGGGGTGTAAATGTTAGATAATCAAAACACTAGAAAACATCCAGAAATTTCATAAATTTCTGACTCTTTCATTACAATTAGCAGAGAAGGGTTAAACATCTTCCAGTTCATATTAACCAAAGGGTTTTATGTCTTGTGGATTTTGTATCCTTGTAAAGCCCCAGAGTGTAGTTCGGGCTCTGCATTTTAAGTTAAAATGTCTGTGAGCCAGCAGAATCTGCTTTAATGTAACATGACCAGTAACTATTCTGGCAATAGAAAATAACAAATCTGACCCAAGAACTGTGTACAGACAGAAGGAAACTATGGAGTAACAATACTAGAAAGAGTAATTTATATCGAAATAAAGCTGAAGAAATATTGAAGTATTTATATAAAGAAAAAAGAATCCCTATAATTCTATGTTAAAAATAAAGTGTGGGTTTTTTTCTAGTTGTAAAAGGGTATTTTCAAAAACAACACAGAAACTTTGGCTTGAGTAATGTTCTGTGTTGGTTGTGCACAGTCGACCCCCCTCCCCCTGCCAGCAACTAAAAAAGGGCTGCTGGAGAAAGTAAGAGAATAGAATCTTTTTCTTTTCTTTTCTCTTGCATACACACTCACATATGTATATACATGAATCTATGCACTCGTGTGTGTACATACTATCAACTCTAAACCCTTGAAACTGAAGTACAGAAAACACCTAAACAAGGATAATTTCTGAAATCTATGTATCAGCAATTTGAGTTATTGGTGGCAAAATAATTTGAACCTGCAATATCTTACTAAGCAAACTAATGTACTTTTTTTCTTGCTTTTACAACAGTAGTGGAGATTGTTAGCATAATAATCATAAATAAATACAAAGGAAATATGATGACTGCCAGATACTAAGGCTGAAAGTTTAGGAATTCCAATAGGACAAGAAAAAATATATAGGTCCCTGTTTACATACATTTATACACATTCATACTTTCTAATCCTTCTCTTTTTCTCTTGCTGTCACACTTGCTGTCAGTCATGAGCGTGCCTACACAGGCACACAGGCACCCACATTCACAGACACATTCACCAGCACCTACTTCTATGATTCCGTAACTCTGGGCGCCAAAGGTGAGATATAAGCTCTGCTACCTGGTATTTTGAACAAAAGTATGGGGAAAATATTTGCTGTTCTGTGCACGAGAGAGTGAAATTGTAGATTATTTTAGTGCGTGGTTGCACAGCAGGTTGAATGCTTAATACCGCCTGGGTAACCATGCTATCACCCATACAAAAAAAAAAAATACTCCTCCTGTAAAGTTAGAAGCTACATTTTTACTTTTCTCTTCTGAAGTGAACTGTACATTTTTTGTGTGCGCGTGTGCACGCACGTGCACACATGTATGTTTTAAGCCAGCAAGTCACTGTACAGATACTTATTCTCTACACCACTTCCCTTTTGAAACATTAAACTGACACTGGAACTGACTGCACAAGATTGCATTTTCTCTTCCTAAACAACTTGAATTGAAAGGTTACTTAGTGTAACAATATTTACTTGCAGAATTGTGTTGTTACCAAGGGTATAATGGATGGTGGCTATGCAGGTTTACGCAAGAATGAGTGAAGCATGAGGCATTAGCCATGTGTTTGACATGTTTCAAATTGCTATAATCCAGCATTAAACACACCCAGCAATTCATGCCATTTCTTGCAGCCATAATCTTGAATAAAGCGTGCACAACCACTTATTATATAAATTAGTATATGACTCCCTGTTATAGTCACAACAGTGCTTTTGTGTTTATTTTGCATCAAGACGGGGTCTTTTATTTGTACAAACAGCAGGATAGCGCGCCGTAGCGCAATTACACCTCCTCACTTTATGATAGGGTGTATGGCACGCCAGGCTCGCGGGCTCTGCCGGGCCCTGCCAGGCCCAGGCCGTGCAGGCGGCCCGTGCCCGACGCGCAGGGCTCCGCTCCCGCCCGCCCCGGGCCCCGCCCGCGCCGCCGCCCGGCGGGAGCGGGAGCGGGAGCGGGAGCGGGAGCGGGAGCGGGAGCGGGAGCGGGAGCGGGAGCGGGAGCGGGAGCAGCTGCGCAGCGCCCGAGCTGCCGCCAGGGGGCGGCGAGGGGTCGGCAGCGGCCCCGCCCCGCGCGCGCAGCCCCGGCCCTCGACGGCGCCGTCCCACGTGCCGGGACAGAGGAGGGGATGGAGGGGATGGAGGGGATGGGACCCACGGCAGGGCCGTCCTGGGCCCCCCCGAGTGGCACCGTCTTTGCGCTGTGACAGAGCCGAGGGCTAGAGATCTGAAGCCTACAACTGCCAGCACAGACCACCACCACGGCAACACCCCCAGACGCGTAACCTTGTGCTGGCATCGAGGTGCCCATGTTGGTTGATCCATAGACAAGACAGAGCCACAGCACACGCTGCTCAGTACCACAAAGGTGAGATTCCCCAAATGGCCATGCAATTGCCTCACTTCCCTCCTTAGGACACAGCCTAACCTACAGCCTTTTCAAACTGGCCTGTCATGTAAAAGCAGAGGTGAGGAGCTAGGCTTAAATAATAGTAACTTTTGTGCTCTGCTGGAATTAATTCATCATTGACACAAGGCACAATGCATCTGAAGTCTTGCTGGTACGCTAAAAGTCTTTAATACTTAAGATTGCTTAATAAATCAAAATGCCAAATATGAAGGACATAGCTGAATATGTGAGAACAAAAAACTGGGAAAGCTAAGAGAATATTTGTAAAGCTTTGGGGTTTTTTTCCACTTTATCTAAAACATTTAGCTTTCAAATCTTGAGTTAAGCAGAAACATAAATCACTGCATATTTTTAAATATGCACATAAATTATGATTAAATAATAATATAAAAATATATTCCATATAGATATAAAATATAAATAAATATAATTATATTTAAAACACTAATTAGGTCAAACACTACTGAAATACCATAAAATAAAGTATCTATATTAGCAGATGGAAAATAAAGTATTTATATTAGTAGATTTAATACATTACTATGTACTCAAGTTTTCCCTGTAAAAATGTAAAGTATGCTCAAACACCTTGTGCTGGAAGGTCTTTCAGGAAAACGGAGCTTCCACTTGTGCATTACAGGACATAGCTTAATCAGAAAGAATACGTATCATCTGCATCAGTGAGGAAAGTCAGCATCTTTCATGAGAAAAAAATAGAATTTTTCATGGTAAAAAAATCATCTATTAAAAGCCATATAATCATTTTACTATTTAGAATATTCTCACTAGTGAAGATGGTAGTCGTGAGTAAAGTAACAGTTGAAAAATGGATAAAAAAGGCAACAATGGGACAATAGAGTCTCGATCATGACACAGAAAGCACTGATATTCTGGAGAATTCAAGCTGTAATAAGAAACTTTTAAGTGGGTGCTCATATGGTGGGCCTCTGAAGGCCATTTTTGAACGGAGATTTCCAATAAAACTGACAACTGGATTTTTGAAAATTACCACAGATGAGATTTATTTACTTGGGACAAGAACCAGCAGTTCAGCATCCCTCCTATCTTCACCCACACACAGTGCCAGGTAAACAAAACATGCATCCTTCCTGCAGCGTTACCTTAACAGGTGCACTCAGCTGGCATGAGAAGGCATTAGGAAATCAGATCACTTGATTTGTGCTAAACTGCAACTGAAAAAACAAGCATTGCCTAAAATATTTATCTCTACTATAAGCCACAGTTTTTCTCACTGTCTGTGTACTATGGTTTATCTATCAGATGTTTAAATGAACATCCTTTTAACTGACTGGCACCAACAGTCAGATAAAGGTATTGAAGGTAGAATATCACATTCAATCTTAACTAAAAGCTATCCTGCATTTTAGAGGCTGTATCTTTTCTTTTCACGCCATCTCAATTCTTCTGGACTAATAAAAATAGTAGGTCACTTTGGGGCACAATAATTTATCTGCTTTTTAAAATTCAGGAGTATACTGTCACACTCGTCTGATTATTGAACAACAGTTAGTTCACATCCTAAAACAGCAAGGAAGGTCTAATTAATTTCCACCTGCTATTTATTTTCACTTGCTAGAAAAAAAATCCCTATGAAGGCCAGTGTTATCTATACGAGTAGCCTGTACAGTATTGTAAGATCCGTACCTTACACACAGGATAGTGGCAAAAGCCTGTAGAGTGCATTACCTACAGCCCACGCAGAAATGAGCAGCCAATTTTAGGATAAGATTCTTACTTGAGCAACAACAGCTTGGGAAACCCCACCTTGGAAAGCACACTCCTCTCACTTCCTTTCTCCCTCTATCTTTCCAAGTCCTAAGAAAAAAAAAAAAAGAAAAAAAAAAAAAGAAAAAGACAGCTCTCCAAGCTCTTGAGAGTAGGGAGACTTTATTACAGTCAATGGAGAATTTAGTAGTGAGAAAGCATCAGTGCAGTAGGAAATAATTAGAACTGTGAGAGCTGGGAAAGACCTGCCTAGCAGGCAAATTCTCTTAAAAAAAAAAAAAAGCTTCTTCCGAGGTCTGTAGGGTTTACAAACTGCAAACCCAGGGCCAATTTTTTATACTTTTTTTGTGAGGAGCTTGCAACAACCATCATTGATAATTCCCCTCCCCTGATCTTTGAATATTATGATAGTACCTTCTTTCATAAGACAGTACTTGTTTAACCCTCACAATTACCTGACTTGTCACCCAGGCTCCTGCTCATTCCCCCTTTCCCTTCAGTATCCCTTGAGGGTTTTTTT